>NC_056743.1:255690188-255770188 GCF_019279795.1 Protopterus annectens
TATTAATCCAAATGGTAGTTTGACCAAGAGACAAGGTTATTAGGAGTGGCCCACAGTGTCACCAAATAAATATGCAAGTACTCTCGGAGCTTAAATATGTTTCACAAATATCAGCCACAAAGATAGGTTTAAATATATTTAATAATAAATAATAAAATAAGAAGACAATACTCAGTAAGTAATCACTTACATCAGAGTTCAAAATCACAGGAGATATTTAAAAGAACATTGCAGGACAGTCTCAAATAAATAAAGAAAATATCTAAGCTATACTTTATTATATTCCTATCTGAATCTAAAAGAGTTATTTTGTCCTAAAAACTTACTTACAGAAGAGCAAGCAGGCAGAAGTGGTGAATGGATGTTTCCAGGTCAAAGACAAAATACAAAATGCACTGTTTCTCTCTCTCAGAGAGTTCTTAAATTAATATAAAATATTACTGCTGGGATACTTGTAGCATGACATCACTTTTTGTCACCTGACTTCAGTTCCCAGGCTAAACCCCACTGCAGCTGGTAGCATTAAACATCTCTCTGTGAAAATACATATCCTTTAGATGTTTGCAACTGCTAGAAGACATAAAACAATAAAACACTTACAGAACAACACAGAGAGCCCCCTAGTGTAGACATCCTGTCTCCGGTTGACTGAAACTGAAAGTTAACATCTCTTGTTTATGGCCCGTCAATAAAGTACTTCATTCTCAACTACTCTTAAGTTTTGCAAGCTAATCTCCTGTTAAAATACACACATCTAAACAATTACAGTAGTTTATAAAAATATCTCTTCAGCACACGTCTGTGTAACAGGACATACAGTTCTAATATAGTGGTAACACAAGCAATTGCACCCTGCTGATATTCACAGATGACATATAGCTATTTACAAATTTCCAGATAGCTGTGCTGGCAGCATCTCCTTCTGCCACACTTTTATATAAAATTACATATAATTATTTACAAGGTTCCAGATAGCTGAGCTGACAATGTGACATATGGAAACAGAAATAGTATTGTGTTGGGCGCAAACACTTAAAGAGGTTCAACTAGAAATCCATAACATTTTAGATGAGAAAACATATTTAGGCCATAAGTAATATGAACATGTTATTTAAGCCTCCCAAAAGGTTTCAGCCCTGACATTGTTGTGAACTGAAGAAGGAATGACTAATAATGAAACTTCAAGATTGTTCCATTTCTCTGTGTAATTATCTCTTGGCTAGTGGGGGCTGGTTCTTTTGTGTTCTTTTTTGTCTGTTTAAAACTGTCATAGCTTGTCTTCTTATATTATATAATAAAAAACAACATTTACTCTAATTATCTGTTGGCTGGTGGGGGCTGGTTCTGTGGTGTACTTGTAAAAAAAACTTGTTGTACTGGTCGTTGGTCCAGGCTGCACAAGTTGTTTGACCGCAACTGAGCTACAAAATATAAAGTATTTTTGATTATTTTATATATAAAGCACTCTATCAGAAATTTCAGAAATCTTTTCTTTTTAAAAAACTGTCATAGCTTGTGTTGTTAGGCTATTTTTCCCCAACCTCCTCCCTGTTGGTGTCTTCTTCTTATACTTGGTGGCTTTGGCTTTGCCGCCCCTACTGTGACACACCTCCGGTACAGAGACATTTGATAAGGCCTTTCCTTCCTTTTTTACCTTTTCAAAAAGTAAAACAAATGATCCCTGGGCTTTTTTTTTCCTGTTACTGATCCTTGACCATTTAGGAAGGAGGGAGGAATTTTTTTTGCTTAGTGGGGGTGGGGGAAGCACTGGCAGCCTTTTGTCCATGTCTATTGCCAATTTTAGTTCCTTTTCTTTCCTGCTATAAAACCACTAAAAACGTGCTTTTCCACTGTTTTTACCAACTCTACACCAGATCACGTGGTGGCCTGCAGAGTGATCCAAGCAGCAGAGAGAGAAAAAGTGAGTGACTCTACCAGATATAAGTATTTTTGTGGGCTTCCCACTGTTATTTTACCAGTGGGGAGTGGGAAGTACTGGTTTTTTGTGAATTCCGATATTAGCGTTTGTGCCAGCGTAGTTGGTTCCATTGGTCGTTTCTTCCCCACCCCCAGCTCCCTTCAAAACTGCATAAACACCGCTGCTGTGAACATCTATATAATATATATATGATCTTCATCTCTACTTGATTCCCTATTTACAATTCTCTATCTGTAAATCTGTACTCCTAGCACACCCTACTCCTTACTGATAAAGCACTCTGTATTATAGATAGTACCCCACCAGCCCAAAACCCACTTCCCCGAGTCCTTTTGAAAGTTCTTTATCTTCTACATTACTTAGTATCGGATCCATTTGTCATGTCCTAGTCTCCCTCCTCAAGAACCAACTGATAGACCTGGACAATGAGGCAATGTTCCAATTGCCCTGAACAATCCTCAATCCTCTCCTTCTCCACCAAAACAAAATGCAGAGATGCAACTATATCACAAAACTGGGCTGAGTTCTCTCCAACATAGACTGGTACATCTGACACAGGGAGGAGAAGGCAACCACACACAATACATACCCAGTCACAGCTGCCTGTGGGCCCTGCCAGAATCCGCCACATAAGCTCAAGGTCTCTCAACAGCAATAATAAGACTCGGTCATTGTCGCCACGCTGGTGTCCGGAGCGTACCTCCGCACTTTGACTACATGAAAAGGGACGCCGAGAGCCTCTCTGATTATAGCAGCAGGTATGATCTGACCTTGAGCAGTATCCTACCTTCACCTCATCTACTTTTCTGAGTACAAACCAACAGGGAGAGGAGGTGGCTGACTGACAAAGTTTGCAGATGACTGCAGGCGCCATAGTGAAAACACACATCTGACACAGATATGGAAAACCCTCTTATCCACCTGATCAATGAAAGGGAGTTCACCCAGATCAAGGGAGGGTCATCGTCCCCTGTACTCATCACTCATTAGACCTATGATTTCTAGATCCTCAGAACCCACAAGGGGCGGAGACTTAAACCTGACACGGGTTATAAATAGAACGTGCTGGAGGGACAGATTCATCACCCAGAGACCAATGGATGGGATCGCAGGATATACCCCAGGGATACTTCAGTGTCACTGCTTGACAGAACAGAAAAAAATGATAGCATAGTTTTTATTCAAACAAAAGGGGTGGCTAAAGCCACATAACTATGGGCTAGGCTTATAAATGCATAAGTTAGTGCAATGTAGTATAAACAAAGTTTTGGCGGTATTAGGAGGATTATATCAGAAATTTTATAGTTCAGATACTTTGTCTTAAATTTGTATGAAAGATGATGATGCTTTTATAGATTGCCTTCCTCCTACACCAGTTGCATTTTGACCAGGGAAGCAATATTTAGTCCTATTACCTAAAGAGATTAGAAAGGATGTTTTAGAAACAGCTACTGGAGAAATCCCCAAGACCTGATGGTTTTCCATAAGAATTTCAAGAGATAAAAGGGTATCACCTTTAAATAATCTTTTAGTTCTTTTTATTTGAGGCAACTAAGGAGCTTGTGATCAGTTGATATGGTGCTGTAGTTTCTGTTTTACAAAATGAAAGGAAGGACCCTATATCTTTGACATCTGAAAGTCCTATTTGTACAGAGATCAGTCCTGGGTCCTCTCCTGTTTGGCAGCTACTTCTCAGACATCCAGACCAACATGGAGGGACTCTGGCTGACCAAGTTTACAGATGACTGCAAGCTGGGAGCCATTATTAACTCCCCATGTGATGCAGACATCCTATAGAAAGGCCTCACTGAGACCAATGACTGATGTCGAAACCATGGCCTTAAGCTTAATGCCAAAAAATGCGTCTTCATCTATGGGAGCCCACTGAACACTGAAGGCGTTATAAGAGATCTGGGGACACAGGTTGACAGCAACCTCTCCTTCGACCACCACATTGCCACTGTGGTCAGAAAGTCCTTCTATGTGGCACATCTCATAACCAAGGGTTTTGCATCCAGGAAGAAAGAGACCATAATTTCTCTCTACTCTTCCCTCATTAGACCAGTCATAGAGTATAATGCCCCATTTGGCATGTACCTCACTAGACACCTGCAACAGCTGGAGAGGTCACAAAAGTACCTCACGAAGAGGATCCTAAGCCTTAAACACATGTCCTGCATGGACAGACTAAAAAAACTCCAGCTATTCTCTGTCTCATATCGTCTTCTAAGAGGCAATCTCTACTTGACTTACAAAGCCATGTCTGACTCAGGTCTGTTAGAAATGCTACATCCAAAGAAATCCAATCCCTCCACACCACACCCTCCAAAGACCTCAACCTCATTACCAGAATCAACAGAACATGCTGGAGGGACAGGTTCATAACCCAGAGACTGCCCATGCTCTGGAATAAACTTCCCATACTTGTCAAACAGAGCACCTCACTGGCCCTCTTCAAGAGAAATCTTGATGAGTGGATGGGAAATAGAAAGTTCACCCTGGGGATCACTCCAGTGGTTCTACTTGATAGAGGCACTGGGAACTAACGTCAGGCGGCACAATGCCAGGGCACTTCTATGGGCTACGCATGTAAAGGCTCCAGGGCCATTAACCTAGTACACACCTAAGAACCTATGAAAGTTTGATTACAAAGTGGTTGTGGCTTATTAGAAGACAAGCTAAAAGTTCTGTGCCAAATTAGATCCATAAAGATTGGTGTGGTTTCATCACAGGGTGTCAAACTGCTGATAAGAATGCTAAGATGCTGTTATAACAACAAGCAAAGACCAATAGAAAGACTCTGGTATCATGGATTGATGACAGAAAGGCATATGAAATGGTGGACTGGGGTCTCTCTTTCAGGTTTTGAGGAGATATGTGTTTATAAATTACTTTATCAGCCTTACTCAGGTAATCTATAAATAGTCAAAAAAGTGAAGTGCAAGAGCAAACTTAATGGCTGCCATTATGAGAAGTTCTAGATGAAGAACAGAACTCAGCAGGGGGATCCTCTACCCCTTCATCTTTGCTATACATGAAGAGCTGAGTGGATCTGAAGTGTGGACCAAAATATTTATTCTGGAAAGGCCATAAGGTAAATATTGACTTACTTGCTGATGATCTATTCATGCTTTTGTCAAACCCAGAAACAGACATACCCAAGTTATTTAAAGAGTGGATATGTACTGTATATATATATATATATATATATATATATATATATATATATATATATATATATATATAATTAATGTAAGAAAAACACAAGCCATTAGCTCCAACTATAAACCTTTTGTGACAAATACCCTTTCTTATGAAGGCATCAGGGTGTTAAATATTAGGTGATTAAAATATTACCAACTTTAAGGAAAAACACTGAAATTAACAGTTCCCCTTAAAGAGATTCCTGAAAGTATGAAAATCATGATTCCATCCATGTAGCTTTTGACAAATTAAAACTTTGCCTTAGCACCTGGGAGGTTTGAGACTTCTGGATCCTGTTTTATATTAGAACATGGAAAAAACTGTGTTCCTTACCTTGATGGTACCAGGCAGCCTACCAACATGATGCAGGTGGAGCAGCAACCAGGTCCATAGCCCCGGGATATAAGCTTAGTCAAGTCAAGCTGATGATGACAGCCCTCTGCACCATGTGTGTGTAATCACAGACTACATGGAGGGCACAGCTGGATCTGCCAGAGTAATACAGGTCCTAAGTGTAAAAGCCCAGACTGCTGCTGGAATGACAGCTCTGTGATCATCTCTTGCCTCTCAGGGAATAAAACAACTGGGAATGCCTCTCACCTTGTGAGAAATGAATGGATCAAAAGACTGGAAGGATTTGATGGTCAGCAGGCAGCAGGAGAAGAAAAAATGTAATTCCTATTCAATGAGGATTAAGATTAGCTGTTACACAAAAGAACAACATTTGAACAAACATGACCGTTCTCACTATGGCTACAGATAAAAGGTAAATCAGGATGAAATGAAATGTGCTAACTCGTCAATACTGCACAGCTGCACAACAAAGTTGCAGACTGCTGAAATGCAAAGTTTTACAACAAATTTTTACACAATGATAGCTGCTGCAAATGTTCAAGTTCTATTTCGCTAACATGAATTACAGCACATTAACATTTACTTTTCAAGCCTTACACCATGTAGCTAGTTGTTTTAATTTTTGGTTATCCCGATTGATCGATTCATTGTTAATAATCAGCATTGCTGAACCTGTTACTCTCACTTGCAATTTACTGCTCCTTTAATACATGTTTACAAGTTATTTTCAATTTAACTTCAAATATTTATAGATACAAAATGTTTAGTCGAGAGATACAAAGTAATAGAAGCATGGATTCTGAATCTGTTCATATAATACAATATGCATTCTTCATATATTTATTCCATCCCTAATAAAAAATGATTAGTAGCCTAAAAAATAATTTGAGGTAAATTAGCTGTCATACAGCTTAAACTGATAAAACACTGTATATTTATAGCATGCCTATGAATATGTGTTATACAATATACTTAATATTTATATCAGTTTTACAGCAACCAGAAGTTGTTATAAGCAATCAAACAACAGATAATAATATACAAGTGTTCTAGTTATCGCTTATGAAACATACATCCCACCTCTTCCATTTGTTTTTCAAAAAAATCTCCTATAGGACTCCTATTACTTAGCTCCAAACTCCTGATTTGCTCCACTATTGCCCTCATTTCCTTTACTGTGAGTTGTTATTTTGATTTTTTTTCTAATAATTACTTTTTTAGCTACCAGCAATAATAATGACAGAAATGCCTTTACATATAGAGGCTGATTAATATTTACCTAACCACATTGACATCATATAAATAGCAAGTTGTGTTTCCTCTTCTACTTTTTTCTTAGTCTCTTAATTTCTTTTTATACATTCTTATGCCTACACAATCCCAAAAGATGTGCTCCCACATGGTGCTTTCTTGTTTATTACACCTCCAACACAGCTTGTCAGTTTGCAGGATTATTTTTTTTTTGAAGTTTCTCTCTTGTATAAAAATATCTTTGTAAATACTTCCACTCAAATATCTTAAATTCCCTAGAGTTTGTGGCATAGTTCTCTGACATATTTCTGACCAGTCTTCTTCTGTAATTTGTTAATTTATTTTGCCATTTCAATTTAGTGGGCCTGACACTGAATTGTTTGTTTTCTTATACAATAAAACCGTATAAGCTTTACTCATCAACCCCTTTTTTTGTTAGCTCCCTCTGTTCTAGGCTCAGAAATGAATTTTAAAATCTCAGGTGTACTATTCTCAAGGTTTTGTTTTCTTACTCTGCCTTTTAACACTGAAACCAACCCCAAATACCATAGTGTATCCCAATCTGTCAAATTTCTGTTTTGCATCTATCCAATCACAATCCTATCTCCCTCCTTGATTTGTTTCTAATTTTTTGTTTTGCCTTTTTCCACCATAATGATACTGCATCTTCTGACTGGTTTGTGCTCTTGTTTTCCATTGCAAAGCCTTTGGACATTGCCAAAAACCTAAATTTCCTCACCTTTCTATTGTTAAAACCTGCCTAATAGATTGCTGTATATAACAGGAAGTCTATAGATACTGGTTGACCAGATCTCCACAGTCCCCATATACAGTATCTACTCTTGCTCTAACATCACTAATTTCCATTTTGGCAGGTATAATGCTAACTGTGTCACGTAAATCATGTGCCTCCTTCCTCTTTATTTCACCTCCAACACAGCCTGTTAGCTTGAATGAATATTTTTTGAAGTTTCTCTGGTGTATAAAAATATCTAATCAAACAATTTCATGTAAATATCTTAAATTCCCTGTATTTTATGGCATAGATGTCTGACACAGTTCTGACCATTTTTCTATGTAATTTTTGTTGTTCAAGTGTAGTGCCACTGACACTGAATCACTTGTTTTCTTATACAACAAAACTTTATAAACGTTACTCAGCAACCCCTTATTAGTTTCCTTTATTCAAGGCTAAGATATTCATTTTCTAATCTCAGATATACTGCCTTCAAGGTTTTGCTTTCTTATTCTGCCCTTTAACTCTAAAACTAGTCCAAAGTAGCCTAGTTTATCCCTACATGACAAGTGAAATTTCTGTTTGCATGTCTTCAGTCGTAATCTTCTTTCCTATTATAATTCATTCTCAATATTTTCTTTTGATTCTCTTTTTCCACCATAGAATTGTGGCACTCTCTGGTTGTTCTTTGCTTTTATTTCCAATTGTGAAGCCTGTGTGTATTGTCAAAAATCTCCATTCCCTCACATCTGTATTGTTTAAAAACTTCCTAATAGCTTGCTTTATATAGCATGGAGCATACCGAAGCTGGGGAGTATTCTGAACTACTGACTAAATACCCAGAGACCCTCCCCCATCTTGTACATGCTCTTGCTTTACATCATTAGCCACCATTTAGGCAGGTATGACAATAACTGGGTCTAGTAAATCACTCCATGTTGAGTATCCCTAAAATACTCTTTTGTGTATGGTAATCCCAGTCCTCCTAACTCAGAGTGGCTATAATTAATTTCCTTCAACTAATGCTTTCCTATATAAAAGCCCTTAGCTCTTTATTTTATTCCATAATTCCTCTGCAGGCTTGTAAAGAGTATGCCAGTTCCACATAAAGAATGTATTTGTTTTGCAAATCTAATGATATGTTTCCATTGTCACACTTTATTTATAATTTTTGATGTCTCCTTTCACATATCCTTAGCAACCTATTGAGTACTAAACACTAGCTATATATCCAGATATTTCATTCTAGTAAGATCAAAGAGATACAGATATTTATGTACTAAGTCATATATTGGCAAGTTATTTATCAATAGTGGCTTCTTTTAGATTAATTTATTTATATCCCATTAAAGTTTTTTTTTCAAGGTATACACCCGTTTTTTAATTGTCTTCTGCTTTTAAGAGGTAAAATATAATACTGTTTGCAAATAGTGTCATCTTTTTTGTTTACCACACCATATATGTCCCTCACTAGATGAAGCCCTTATTTCCATAGCCAGAGGTCACAGATGTATGACAATGGGAGCATCCCTGCTTAGTACATCATGATAAGCCTACTGCAGCAGATAATATACCTCTACATTTCAATTTTGCTTAGCACCAGATTATATTCCAAAACTAATTTCAGTTGCTATACTCAGGAAATCAATGCCCTCAGTGTTTCTTAAACAAAAAAAAAGTGACTCTATCAAAAACTTTATCAGCATCTAAACCAGTCATCATCAGAGGCTTGTCATTTATCTACACATCTCATCTGTCTGAATCAACAGTATCTTGTTAATGTTGTCGAACGTTTGCCTTCCTTCAACCAACTCGCAGTGATCTAGTTCTATTTATCCATTTAATTTGTCATTCTCTTGGTTAGTATAATTGTAAATATCTTAAAGGAAAACTCCACCTTCTCCTATAGTGTAACTCAACTCTTAGGTTGCTTTTCTCCCTACAATACGATTTCAGTACTGTGTAGGTACCTGAAATCTGCTTGTACTTTATAAAACTTTAATTTCCTCACTTTGGTATCAAAGAAAGAGAAAGACCACACACTTTTTTAAGCTTAATTTCTCACATACATTCCAAAGGAATTTGTCTACACTTGCATGACATACCACAAACACAGAGAGATTTGTAGTCAGGAGCTCAAGCTGCTGTAAATAAGACAGAGAGGTATGAAACTATTTTCCATTGTCTTTATTGCTGAGAGGAAGAGAACTTCCACCAATTCACAGCTGCTTCCATTGTCGCCATGCCTTTAATAGCAAAACAGACCAATTAGATCAGTCAATGGTTCCAAGGCAGTTGTCACCTCTTTTGACATTTACATAAGCAGCATCATAGTATTAAAATGCTAAACTTTAAACTTTAAGTGTTTGTTTATACTTCTTTACATTCTAAGATGACTTCAATTTAGTATCAAAGATGTCTGTGACATTTAGAGAAAAGTCAGGAAATATTTTTCTTGTAATTCTTTTAATGTATCATCACATTTAGCAAAGTGTAGGGGGCTGCCAATTCATCTTGGACTACAGGAAGATGCTTTGAACAAAGGCCTGTATTTAACAACTGTTATGGTTGCGGCTATGTAATTCTTTAGTATACTATAAAACAAGCCCTAAGACACACACAAATGAGGGACATTCAAGAAATAAAAGAAGCAGTCCTGTTATAGACAGTATATGAGATGACAGTGACTGACACTAATCCCATTATATGTCAATGGAATGAGAATACACCACTTATTTCCTTATGTCTGTTAAACTCATATAAAGCAGAATTGAAATGGATTATGGGAAAGAGAAAAGCTTGTAGAAAAGTAAGCTTACTTTGACATTCCAAACCCTGTTGACAGCCATTTTGCAGAAAACATATTAAAATTCTATAACAAAGAGTCAGAGTGATTTTGAGGTGTTATAATAACTCACAAAACAAAGATAGAGTGGAAAAAATGTTTATTTAGTTCTAAGGTGGGTTTTTCCTTTAAAGGGACAATTCCAGTGTTTAAAATTTGGGTCCAAATTTAAGCTGACCAGAGTAACACCCACTTTGATGATGTCATGTAAATTCCCACCTACAGTGTCATTTTACATTGCATATCTTTTAAGGTCCAGTTTAGTTTTACCTCCCAGTGTGAACACTTCCTTGTGATTACAACGCTCCTCTCAGATTGCTTTACACTGAGGAGTTTATTACTTTCTACCCTGCCAGATTCTTCATTAAGTGGAAATACTGCGATCACCCCACATTCTTATTTTAAAGAGAAAGCGTCAAAGATACAGCTTGCAGAACATGTTTTTTTTTTCACCGATGCTTAAGTTGCATACATTTGACCCACCATACTTTGCCTGCACATCCCCATTTCATTTTTGTGTAAATTCATTCCACTCTCAGTTTTGACAGTTTGTAGCCCCCACTCTGTGATATCATCATACACGCACACCCTTCCCTGCCCCCAGTTATCCAAATATGACCCTACTTGAGTTTCTCTTGACTGTTTTTCATCCCATTTGGAAATAGTAGCAACGTTACTTTGGTTCCCGTTGTTAGCCAGCAAAAAATAGTTCTCTAATTCAACTACAAAAAAAAAAAAAAAAAGTTTCTAGAGTGAGAAAAAGTTTAAACAGTTAATTACCACATTGTAGGTGGCCACGGTGGTGCAGCGGTTAGCGTTGCCATCTCACAGCAAGAGGTTCTCCGGTTCAATCCTCTGCTGGGGTGCCTTCTGTGTGGAGTCTGCATGTCCTCCCTGTGGTCGCGTGGGTTTCCTCCGGGTGCTCCGGTTTCCTCCCACATCCCAAAGACATGCTGTAGGTGGATTGGACACTCTAAATTGGCCCTAGGAGTGAGTGTGTGTGTGTGTGTGTGTGTGTGTGTGTGTGTGTGTGTGTGTGTGTGTGTGTGTGTGTGTGTGTGTGCGCATTCTGTGGAAGGTTGGGCACCGGGCTGGCAACTCGACACTGTAAAACTCCACTGCCAGTCATGAACGGACAGGTGATCTGCTGTGGCGACCCCTAACCGGGAAAAGCCGAAAGAAGAAGAGCATTCGGCCAATCACTCCCTTGCCATAGCTCTCTGTTTCTTTGTTCAAGGGTTGATATCAATCAATCAGAACAAATTGTATATACTAATTTATTTATTTTTATAAGTTATCGGAACAAAAAGGCTTAATTAAATCTGAAACTATAATGTCTGACTTTATTAAATATTATCTTCGCTGATTTACCAGCCAGGTCCGTACCCAGAGCACGGCAAAGTGGCAGTGACCCCAGATGCAATCTGTCAGGGGCTGCAGGTGCTGATCATCTTGGAGTCATCTGAAGCATTGTGTGTGTTGATTTAACTGTAGCAAGCTGTTTACTGCTTGTTGCATTACTAATAAACAGCTTGCTACAGTTTAATGGGAGGCGATTTCATACTCAAGTTTAGCTTTTCCTAAATTATGTGACTCAGTAAATCGTTCTGCAGCTCACAAAGTATATAACTGTCAACTACGCAAAAGATGAGAAAAGCAGAAACAGTCAGTATGCGCTATGTGCACATGCTATAAGATTCGTGAATGCAATACAACCATACTGGCATTCTACAGATTTTTTTTAATACTCAGTACAAAGGAGAGGCGTGAAGTGAGCGTTCTTGAGAGTGCAGAACCAGCATACCAGCATTCCTGCCAATCTTTGTGGCGAAATTGAAGTGTATTAACCCACCAGATGCACAGTAGCATGCCCCGCCCAAACCCTGCCTGTGACCATTTTGACTGCACCGCCCACCATTTGATTGAAAGATGCCACCAAAATACAAGGTAACTTAGACCTATATTTTGCCATTAATAAAGCAGTTTTTAAATATTTTTCATGCTATATCACTACTTATCACTACTACTTTATTTGAAAATCAAACACATTTTAAAATATTAGTGCTATTAACGCAAGACATTGACACAATTAATGTGAAATATACATTTTCTGAAGTGAAAGAAGTAAATAACTGTAATTATTGTCATTATTTATTAAGAGTAAGTCAAAAATCAAGACGTCCTTTAAATAGTGAGAGTTGACAGATATGCATACCACTCAGGTGTACCTCATTACAAGTAACTTTCCTTATTTTCAATATTTAAAAAAATCTGTGATCCAAACTGTTCGACATTGCAAGTATCTTGTCACACATTCACCAAGAAATTTTAAACAAATAAAAGCATTAAATCATAATAATTCATCAAAACATCTTACTACCAATGAAGTAACACCTTTGTAGCTGTGCCCCGAGCTGCCTGATTGAAGTTATTATTAAAGGCTCCATATTCTCCCTTCTCATTTATTTCACATGATAAGAGTCAATGTTCCACATTTTGGAGATGCCAGGTTCAGTGTTATACCTTCCACTAGGTTTTAAATTCATAGCAAAGATGCAGAAAGAGGAGCACTACCTCCTCCCTGAATAATGAATATAATGTTTTCAAACAGTGGAGTGTTTTAATAAGTGACAATGGATCTTTGTACAGGTTTAGTTCAGTTATTAAAAAATTAAACCTCTTTATAAAGGTGTAGTATATGAAGAAATGAGTAACACTTTGAGGAGCAACTCTAATATTTCAAGAGCTGTGTCAACCACAATTAATATCTCAATTTAGTTTTGAATGTGTTATTTTCTTTCATAAGAGTATTCGGTTGTCAAGATGCTTGTGGAACATTTGAATGGAAAGGCCATTCATGTCATTATTGTGCTTATTAAATGCTCTGTTTTTAATTCTACTGTTTCTGCTACATTACATTTGCATTGCGTGTCAATCACGGCACATTGCTGTTGTTAATCCCCACCCTCCAGCATGCCAATCACTGCGGGCACGTTCATTCCTGCGCAAACTCGGTGGTGGGTTAATACGTTTCAATTTTGCCCACTTTGTAAAATGTAAGTACTATTAACCTGAGGTGTTCAATGGAATAGGAGTACAGGAATTAGCATGCATTTTCTTAACTAAAATAAGTGTGTAACTCTAGTTGTACAAATTATTTATAAAGTGTAATCACTGCATTTTCTTACAAGTGGCTACATTTATAAGGAGGCAGAGCTGCATTTCTGAGCCAAATCATGGGCATCCCTGAAACTCAGAAACAACTGAGAGGTATGTTTTCTCTTTTTTTTTTCCCCATATCATGTTTGGACTTCAGTCACAGTGTGTTTTATCACTGAGGTACTAGTTATGCTGTTCACCCATTGGGATCTGAAGCAAGGTGGGTGGGTTTCCTGGAGGATTGATTGCTTTAAGCAGAAGAACAATTGATGTCCTTCTATATTACTGTTGCAGTATTCCTTACAGTAGGGATCCCCTGCCTATGGCATCCCAATGTCTGGCCACTCTACCAAACCTTAGGTTGCAATAGGGACATTGTACTTCACACATACATTCCCCATGCATGGCGTAGGGCAAAAAGGTGACATACTATGCTCATAAAGTACAGTTTTGTACCTACTATAAATGTAGATGTTCGAAGATCCACATTGCTGCAGTCCTAACACTTGGGTAGTCCGCTGTCCCTCGGTCGGCCCGAATATCAGAGTATAAGGCTGACGTCGGTCAAGGCGCATTTGACTGACATCAGAACGTCAGGGTACAAATGCGCATGACCGACGTCATATCCTCAGTCTTTTCTTGCCCCAGATGTCAGAAGACCCTAAAAGAAAGGTCAAAACCCATAGACAACAACTAAACAACCAACCAGCCTAACACCAAAAATATGTACAATATATACAATATATACAATATACACAATATACCTCAGATGGATAACCCAACCCACACAACCACCTCAAACTACAGAGGGGAAGGAGGGAGGGTAAATTGGACTGCAGCAATGTGGATCTTCGAACATCTACATTTATGGTAGGTACAAAACTGTACTATGTTCTTCATCTCACATTGCTGCAGTCCTAACACTTGGGTAGAATCCCAAAGCAGAGGTAAGGGAGGATGGCTAAACTATAATGAAGCAGGAGCTGCCAAAATGCCCTGCAACACAGCAGTGGCAAAACCAGCCCTGGATTTAGAGTACAGTGGAAGATGGTAATGCCTAGAGAAGGTATGCACTGAACTCCAAGTGGCTGCCTCCAAAATATCCTTAGTAGCCACCCCCCTCAAAAAAGCTGTTGAAGTGGCAGTAGCCCTAGTGGAATGAGGCCTAATCCCAGCTGGAATCTCTTTGCCATGATGGGAATAACAGAAAGCAATGCAAAATCCAATCCACTTAGAAATAGTTTGTTTCGACACGGGCTTGCCCTGAGAGCACAAAGCAAAAGAAACTAATAACTGCTGAGATTGTCTGAACCCTTTAGTTCTGTCCAAATAATATCGCAACTGCCTGTGTACATCTAAAGTGTGCAAAATCTTTTCCCCTTTAGTTTGGGGATTTGCATAAAAAGTAGGCAAATGAATAGTTTGGTTTAAAGCCACACTAGAAACCACTTTAGGCATAAAGGAAGGATTAGTACGTAAAGATACCCTATCCTTGTGGAAAATTAAGAAAGGCTCAACTGCCATAAGGGCCTGCAATTCAGAAACCCTTCTTGCAGAGGTAATGGCCAACAAAAAAAGCAGTCTTCCATGACAAATATTTCAACTCAGCAGTAGCTGCAGGCTCAAAAGGTTGTAGAGTGAGTTTCTCCAACACAAAATTGAGATCCCAAGCAGGAGTAGGAGCTCTTCGTGGGGGTCTTATATTCTTTGCCCCTCTAAGAAATTGCTTGAATAAAGGATGAGAAAACAATGGTGGGTCACAATCGTAGTGAGCTGAGATTGCTGCAGCATGAATCTTAATAGAAGAGAAGGACAAACCTTTGTCCAATAACTCAGTAAGATATTGAAGAGCCACACTTAAATCAGGCTCAGAAACATCCAAATCCTTAGCTGCACTCCAAAATAAAAATCTCTTCCATTTATCTGCGTACACTTTCCTTGTACTAGGCCTTCTAGCTTCCAAAATCACATTCAAAACTTGTTGTGGAAGTTGAGACCCTCTATGGTTTAAAACAGAATATGCCATGCTGTTAGGTGAAGAGAGTGAAGTTTGACATTGAGCAAATGACTGTCCTCCTGGGACAACAGATGTGGAATCAAAGGCAAAGGCCATGGAGGCTTCCGTACTAGACTTCTCAGTAGTGGGTACCAGTGCTGTCGAGGCCAATCTGGAGCTATCAAAATCATCCTTGGCTTGTCCTGTCTGACCTTCAGAAGTACCTTTGGAAGGAGAGGCAGAGGTGGAAAGGCATACACATGAAGATTTTTCCAACTGAAAGAAAGAGCATCCACTTTCCAAGCTATGGGATGAAACCGCTTTGTGCAAAACTTTGGCAGCTGGTGGTTTAGTGGAGAAGCGAACAGATCTATGTCTGGAGTTCCCCAGGACACTGTCAATTTCTGAAATACATGAAGATCCAGTTTCCACCGTGGGGATCCATGATTTGTCTGCTTAACACATCTGCTAAGGAGTTCTGTGCTCGGCAGAAACCTTGCCTGAAGACTTAGTTGTAAACTGAGAGCAGTCTCCCACAAAATCATTGCTTGCCTGCATAGAGGATAAGAATGTGTTCCCCTTGCTTGTTGATGTACCACATGACAGTTGTGTTGTCTGTTAGAATCAACACCTGCCCTGGAAGAAGTAAATCCTTGAAAGCTATTAATGCAAACTGGACTGCTAACATCTCCTTCATGTTGATATGTAGATGTTGTAGTCTGGCAGGCCACTTGTCTTGTATCCACTTTCCATTTAGATGAGCTCCCAAGCTATGTCTGAGGCATCTGTTGTTAAAATCTGACTCGCCTCTGGCCGGGTCACAGAGAGTCCCTTGTTTAGGTGACATTCCTGAGCCCACCACAAAAATTCCTTTTGAATGCAAGGTATTATTCGAATGACAGTGTCCAGATCCTGGCAGTGCTGTGTCCATACATTTTTGAGATACCATTGTAGCTTCCTCATATGCAGTTTGGCATTGGGAAGCACCAGAATACAAGATGCCATGAACCCTAAGGCTTGAAGGACTGTCCTTGCAGTCAGCCCGGACTGATGAGATAGCTGATGGAAGTAAAGGGATAGACTGTTTTGTTTGTCCGGGGTTAAAAAGGCCATCTGGGATGCTGTATTCAGTCTCACACCCAGAAAGCACATGTCTTGAGAGGGTACTAGACTGGACTTTATTTTGTTCACAGAATACCCCAGGCATCTTAGCACTGCTATCACATATTCCAAATGATGAAGAAGCTCTTCCCTTCCTTGAGCCAGAATCAGGCAGTCGTCCAAATAAGGATAGATCTGTATTCCTTTTAGCCTGAAGAAAGCTATCACTGGAGCCAGAACTTTCGTGAACACTCTGGGCACAGTAGATAAGCCAAAGGGCAATGCAGAGAACTGATAGTGAGAAGTCCCAGCTCGAAAACGCAGATACTTCCTGCAACTTAGTCTGATAGGAACATGAAGGTAAGCCTCCTTGAGATCCAAAGTTACCATCCAATGATCTTTGCCCAGCAGAGGTAAAAGCTGCTGCAACGTCAACATTTTGAACTTGGGAATGTCCAGATAAGTGTTGAGGATAGACAAATCCAAAATTGGTCTCCACGTGTTCCCCTTCTTTGGGACTAGGAACAGGCGAGAATAAAATCCTAGGCCCCTTTCTGGCATAGGAACCGGCTGTATGGCCCCTATTTGGAGTAGCAGTGAAATTTGCCTGTGAGCCTCTATTCTTTGTTGAGGAGGAATGTCTGGCATGCCTTTGAAAGGAGGCAAGGTATGGAAATAAAACCTGTAACCGTGATGTATGATATCCAGTACCCATTTGTCTTGGGTAATCAAACTCCAATTTTCTTTGAAAAGTGCCAACCTTCCTCCCAAAGGTGCTGCCAGGCGAGAAGGTTCTGGCAGCTGAAAAGGTAGGTCATTGGGTCTGTTTACGAAAGGACTGACCCCTGCCCTCACTCGAAGACTGTGCAGGAGAACTCCCTGTCCTGGGCCTGAAAGAGCCCTGACCTCTGCCCCTGCCACGTCTAGATCTACCCCTAGACTGGGAATCATAAGAAGGATACGTCCACCCTTTAGTAGGCCAATTTCTACTAAACTTTGGAGGCTGAACCTGCAAAAAATCTTTAACAGTCTGCATAGACTTAGCCTTGTCCTCCATTTTCTTTAAAACTGCCTCAACAGGAGAACCAAACAAGACATCAGATTGCAAAGGGGCATCCAAAATCCTAGTTTTAACGTGGTCAAATAAATTTTGATCCCTCAGCCAGGCATGCCTGCGAAGAACTGACCCAGTAGCAGCCACCCTAGACGAGGCCTGTACAGCATCAAAACCACATTGCAAAGAATGCTTACCCACCTGTTCAGAAACATGCACTAAATCTTGTAACTCTTTACAGTCAATACCTTCCGCCAGAGCATCAACCTTAGATTTCAACTGAGAAAGGAGATAATTTTGATATTTCAACATGTGAAACTGGCAATTCAAAGCTCTCATGGCTAGAGTGGAAGAAGTATAAACTTTCTTTCCCCATCTATCCAAGGCCCTGGTCTCTTTATCTGCAGGAACCGGATTCTTGACAACAGAAGCCTTAACACCCTTAGGCCCCTGGCTAACAGTTTCTGGGTCTGCCCTAGGACTCTTAAAAGATACTTATGAGCTTCAGGCACCCTGTAATACCTATCTGGTTTAACAGGAGCAGGAGGCAAAGAATCAGGATTAAGAGAAGCCTCTGCAAACACATCTTCCACCACATTCAGAACAGGAGGTATAGCTAAAGGCCTATGCTGGGGTAAAACAAAAATTCCCTAAGCCTTTTCCTGGAATCAGAGAAATCCTGACCTTCCCATTTAAAATGCTCTCTCATGGAGTGAAGGGTCTCTGAAAAGAAAAATCCTCAGGAGGAGAAGCAGAAGGAGTAGAATCATCCACATTAGAATCAGAATAATGAGAATACTCCTGCAAGTCTTCAGCCAAGACTCAGACACATCCGAAGCCTGCTCATAATCCCCAACACAGGTTCCATCCTAGGCCTCTTATCAGGAGGGGCATAGAGCCTCTAATTAAAGTAATTAAATCCTCTGCCATTTTGAGCATGTGCTTCTTGGGCACAGCACCTGAAGAACTGGGAGTGACACCCACAGAAGCTAAACTAGACCTGCCTCTAGGAGAAGCCTTGGAAGCAGAAAGAGAGGGCCTAGACCCCTTAGGAAGGGAGGGGAGTACAGTTACTTGAGAAGCCCCTACAGCCTGCCCTGCCTCCTGGGAGGCCACATCTTGTAAAATCAAAGTTTCTCCCTGGGTCTCCAGAGAGGCCTTCGTCGGAACCACCGGTTCCACTGACACCTCTAAAGAACTGGCGTCCGGTTCGGACGACTCCTCTAACCTAGGTTTAACTGCCTTGTCCTTGTGCTTCTTTGAGGAAGCCGGCGTCGGAGCATCCGACGGCATTTTGTAATTGCACCGCTTCCCAAAGACCAACCTTGCACAATCCAACCTCCGCTTTATAGTGCGTTTATTAAACCTAGCACAAAAGCGGCATCCAACAACGTCATGCTCAGGTCCTAAACAAGGTATACACAAATTATGGTAATCCCTATGCGGTATCTGTTTCCCACAAGAAATACAGTTATTCACTTTTTCTGACATCCGGTAAACCACTGAGGCAAGAAAAAACCAAAATATTCCCCAACGGGGTACTTAACCAACTCTGACTTCGGTCTGAAACTCCGAATTCGAAAAATTTCAGAACGCCGAACGGCACTTGCAACACTGCTTCTGCATCGGACCATGCGGCAAAAAAGACTGAGGATATGACGTCGGTCATGCGCATTTGTACCCTGACGTTCTGATGTCAGTCAAATGCGCCTTGACCGACGTCAGCCTTATACTCTGATATTTGGGCCGACCGAGGGACAGCGGACTACCCAAGTGTTAGGACTGCAGCAATGTGAGATGAAGAACATCTTCTTTACCGCTAGTCTGAATGCCATCTCCAGTCATTGGCCTGTACAGTCTTTCATCTGCTGGTTGCCAAGCCATTTGCAGATAAGCAGCCCATTGGGGTTTTTCTTCTTATTTTATTTTTTTGGGAGTTCTTGGTTTACATGTCATCCAGAAATGGGAAATACCAGTGTGGGAGACAAAGTCCCCATAAGGACTGTCACTAGCAGTGTTTGTTTTGCTTAGGTGCTTCTCACAACCATACGTCTTGTTCTATTTGTCATGGAATTTGTCCTGAAAACTTTATATAGTTGACTCTCCTCCTTGGCTATTTACTTAGAGAGTCAATGTCTTAAATTATTGGTTCAGGGGACTATGGAGGAATCATCATGGCCCGAGGGTCAGCTGTCTGCAAAGAAGATGACCAAGAAAGTTCAGTCGTATTCTTCTGCTGTACCACCTGCACCATATGTTTCTCCTGAGGCTGGTGAAATCCCAGAGGACCGCACTGTTCAATCAGATTCCTCTGCCATGACCCCTTTGGTGGCTGGCATGGACCCAGCTTTTCGCACGTCCCCGTAGGCTTAGCAGATCTCTCTTTCAGATATTCAGGGGGGACAGTGGCTGATTATATCCAAAGGGTCTAGGGGTGTTCAGCAAACCCTTTTTAAGGAGGAGATTCCCACTATGCTTATTGAGTGTAGGCAGGGGTCCAAGCAGCCTAAAATATTTAGGGCTGATGTCCCTTTGACTAAGCATATTTCTCCTGCTCCTAAGGATCCTCAATGTGAATGGCAGGATTTTACACAGGGTTTGTTCAATACCCTTATGGCTTTGAAGCATCCTCAAGGGGTGTCTGTTCTTACACCCCCCCCCCTTAGTCTTCTACTCCTCTTAAGAGGCCTAGAGAGCAGATTTCATCTGATGAGGAAGCAGTTTCTTTTGAGTAATCTGTGACCTTTTCCTCCCAGATTCCCTCTTCCTTAGATTATGGTTCAGAGGAAGAGGAGATTTCCTTTTGAGGAGATTTCCTTTGGGGATAATGTTTCCCATATGATGGTGTTTTTAAGTGGAACTGTGCCCAGGTTGTGATGCTCAAAGGAGGTATTATGAACTCCTTCAAATGGAGTCTTCCAAGCGCTCTGCTGTGCCTCCTGTTCTTACTATATACTTGTTCTGCAGCTTCCCATGCTCCTGATTCCCAGCCCCCCCCTGCTCCTAAAAAAAAAAAAAAATGATAGATTTCACAAGGTGCCTGTTGATTGCAAATTCCTTTACAAATGCCCTCAGCTGACCCTTATCTTATGTCTGTCTTTTCAGGTAAATCCTCTAAGGTTTTGCCTTCTACTAAGCTGCTCCCCTCTGACAAAGACAGTAGAACTATGGAATGGTTGAGTAAAAATGTGTATACTGCTGCTACTATGACTTTCAGGGCTGTCAATTATCAGGCCCATATGTCCAAGTATATTTTGTCTCTTCTCTGTCAGGCTTTTCAGGTTATTTTAGATCTTCCTGATTCTAAGGGGAAGGCCAAATTTGGCCATCTCTTTGTTAGGGTGCTCTTCTCAATTGGCTCGCCATTTCATTAAATGTAGTTATGATGCAGCTGATGCCTCTTCTATAGCTGCTGCCTTTGGTTCATAGGTTCATTGGTTCATAGGTTGGTACTAGGCTATTGGCCCTAAGGCCATAACAATTCCCTGGAAAGTTTTTCCCACAATATTTACTTATCTGGACCCCTGTCTAGCAGGGCGACTGACATGATCCCCGGGGTGAATTTCCTATCTCCCATCCAATCACCAAGGTTCCTTTTGAAGAGAGCCAATGAGGTGCTCTGCTTGACATGTATGGGCAGTCTATTCCAGAGTATGGGGAGTCTCTATGTCAGGAACCTATCCCTCCAGCATGTTTTGTTCATTGTGATGATAAGGTTTAGATCCCTGGAGCGTGTGGCTCTGAGGGATTGGGATTTCTTTAAGTGGAGCATGTCCAACAGCTCAGGGTTTGACATGGCCTTGTATGTTAAGCAGAGATCGCCGCTGAATAGACGATATGCCACAGAGTATAGCTGGAGTTTTTTTAGACGGTCAGCATATGGTATCTGCTTTAGGCCTGTGATTCTTTTAGTGAGGTATTTCTGTGGCCTTTCCAGCTGTTGCAGATGTCTTGTGAGGTACATACCAAATGGGGCATTATGCTCTATAATGGGTCTAATGAGGGATGAGTACAGTGGGACAATGACCTCCTTTTTTCTGGATGAAAAGCCCTTAGTGATGAGGTGCGCCACGTAGAAGGATTTCCTGATTGTTGTGGTGATGTGGTTATCGAAAGTGAGACCACTGTCCACTTGTGTCCCTAAGTCTCTCATCACACTTTTGATGTTTAGTGTCCTGCCACCTTTGTGGTAGTTCATGGGTACATGTTTTTTTCCAAAGGGGATGACTATACATTTCTTGGCATTAAGCTTGAGCCCATGGCTCTGGCACCAGGCATCTGTTTCTATAAGGCCCTTTTGTAGAATATCCACATAATTTGGGGATTCAATAATGACTCCCAGTTTGCAGTCATCTGCAAACTTTGTTAGCCAGAGTCCCTTAGTGTTGGTCTGTACTTCAGATAAATAGATGCCAAACAAGAGTGGTCCCAGGACAGAACCCTGAGGTACTCCACTTGTCACTTGTCTGGAGCTGGATTTGGAGTCGGCTACTTTTACAGTCTGGGTTCTGTCAGTAAACCAGTTGGCAACCCATCGAGTGACATAGGGATTTATGCCCAGCTTAGTAACTTTATCTATGATTCCAGAGTGGGGGATAGTGTTGAAGGCCTTGGCAAGGTCCAGATAGCCTGTGTGGACCTCCTTTCCCTCGTCCACAGCTCTGGAGACCAACTCAAAGAAGTCAATCAGATTCAGGAGACAAGATCGGCCCTTCACAAACCCAAACTGGGTGGGGTCCAGTGTCTGGAGGTTGCCAATGTCTTTGTTTATAAGTTCCATGATAATGCGTTCCATGCCCTTGCAGATCAGGCTTGTCAGGCTGATGGGACGGTAGTTCCCGGGATCCAAGGTGGATCCTCCCTTGTGGAGCTGGATAACTGTAGCTGTGCGCCACTCAGTGGGCACGAAGCCTGAGGTGAGGCTATGATTAAACATGACACTTAGGTGGGGTGCCAGTTCATTTTGTTGTTCATGTAGCACACAGCATGGGATGTCATCTGGTCCAATGGAGGCTGTATTCTTAGCTTTGGAGAGTGCTGTTTCTACCTGTGTGGCTGTGATTATCGGAATTTGTCAATCTTTTGGTATTGAGATGGGCCCTTTAGAGGGTGAGAGGGGAGTGAAGTTGGCACTAAATCGATCTGCCAGGATATTGGCAATATCCTTGGGATCAGTATATTTAATGCCATTCTGTTGTAGTTCAGAGCAGATCTGAGCATTGCCATTTAGATTCTTGACATAACTATAGAATGCCTTGTGGTTGTCTTTGGAATCTTTGGCAATTTTATTTTCGTAACTAGCTTTTGAGGATTTTATGAGGGATCTCAGCTTCTTACTGAGGCTGGTGAGGGAGTTTTTTGCATCCTGGGATTCTCCTCTTTTCTGCAACAGTTTCTTCCTTCTGTTGTATAGTTTGTTTATAGCAGGGGACCACCATATTGGCTTCCTTTTTTTGGAGAAGAGCATCTTGGTTCTATTTGGGATGGCACGATTCATGCACGAGAGGATGTGCTTGTATAGTGCCTTAGTGTAGGATTCTGCAGTCGAACTTCCAGATCCCGTCTGCATGGGTGTTGTGAAGGTTTTCACTTCTGACTTCAGTAGCATGAAATTGGCTTTGGAGAAGTTTTTTAAGGAGGTTTCCTTACTGGGGCATGGGGGTGGGATGTGGATGTCAAGGGTGATTTGCTTATGGTCAGACCTGACCAATGAGGGGATGACCACTGGTGTGGAGCATCTATCTCCCATGTTGGTAATGACCAGGTCTAGGATATTGGAGCCCCTGGTGGGACAATGGATTAGTTGATCCAGGGCATTGGAATTTATGAATTCCAAGAACCATTGGGAAAAGGAGTTGGTACCCGAGTAGTTTTCCCAATTAATGGCAGGGTAGTTGAAATCACCTAGTATTAGGGTGTTTGGTTGTATCTTAATATTTTCCAGTATGTTTAGGAAGGTGTAGTGAGAATCTTGGTGTATGGTGGGGGATCTGTAGCAAGCTACAATTTGTATTGCAGTCTTACCTAGTGTTAGTTGCACCTGGAGAATTTCAGATGCATTGTGTTGGGCAACTAGCCTGGAGGTGTGAATATCCTTGGTGAATATGGACACTCCTCCACCTTTAGTGTTTCGGTCTTGGTTTTGTGGCCGAAAGGTGTGGTAAGAATTGTAGCCTGGTATTGCAGGGGTGCTCTCTGGAGCCTTGAACCAGATCTCAGTCACTGCACAGATATCTATGTTCTCCATTTTTAGGAGTGCTTCGAGAGAATGCATTTTGGGGTTTAGACTTCTAGCATTGAGTAGCATTATCTTCAGATTTTGCATGCTTGTATCTGTTACGGTGGCGGTTTTATCCTTTGAACCTTGCCTAAAAAAGGCACTATAGGGGTGGCAAGAGCTTTAGCCAGTAACCTGAATGCCAGGGGTGACAGGTGCAGACCATCTCTGGCAAAGCATTGTGGTTTGTCGATCATGTCTTCCCAGGCAGACAAATACTGGATCCCCTTTGAATGACACCAGAAGCTTAGCCAATTGTTGAAGTCAATCATTTTGTCCTTATACTGTGGTATCATTCTGGGTGAAGGCAGGATGCTGCTCAGGCATAGGGTCATACCTGCCTGTTTCACATGATCTAAGAGCTCTTCCATGTCTCTTTTCATGTAGTCCAGGGACGTACGTCTCAAGTCATTTACTCCAGCATGGACAATGACAGAGACATCTTTGTACTTGTTGTGGAGTGACTTGAGTGCGTGCGTTATGTGGCGGATCCTGGCACCCAACAGGCAGCTGACTGTAATTTTCTCCTTGTTCAGCCTGGTGAGTGGGACATCAGTGTGCCTGACTATAGAGTCACCTATGACTAAAGTGTTGGGTACATTGTCTTGCCTTAGGGGCTGTTGTTGGGTGGCACACTGGTGTTGTGAGCTATGTGTCACTTTGGTTGTGACTGGTGTTTGTTTGCGTTTCGGCTTCGGAGGTCCTTGTTGATTGGGCAGGTTAATGTTAAGGGCCTCCGCATATGTGGGTTTAATGTTGCTATGTGTGGGAGTTGATGGTGTGGGTTTTGAAGGGCTATGAGTTGCTAGAGGTGTAATGCAGGTGTTAGCCTTCTCTTCTTGACTGTCTAGCCCAGTCTTGACCGGAGAGAGCTTTGCTTCCAGTTTGGCTATGTAAGTGCATCTCTCGCATGTTGAGGAGGTAATCCTGGCTTCACCTTCAGGCTATGCCTGATAATATCAAGGCCAAGCTCATGGATGCTACTCTTGACAATAAAAATCTCTTTGGATCTGTGGCTTCTGAATTTTTAAATCTGTTCAGGAAAAGGGTAAGGCTATGCAGGAATTGAAAATATTTTTGTTTCCCCTTTTCCCAGATTTCAGAGACATTACTATACCAAGTATTCCTTTGTCCGCAAGCAGTCTTGCCCTCCTTCCAAGGGTAAAAAGTGTGCTAGAAGGGCTCCTTCTGCTAAGTCTACTCAGACTGTTACAGCTCAGAAACCTCTTTTTCCAGACAAGCTAAGTTCTTTCCTCCTTCTTCAGCCAAGTTCTTCTATCTCTTTCCATGTCACTTCCAGATTGGTTACAGATCACTCAGGATTCTTGGCTTCTTTCCATTATTCATCTGAGGTATTACATGATTTGAAAATTCCTCCCCCATTTTTGGGCATTCCTAAGCCTCCTTGGGAAGAACTGTACTTTTTTCTAGATGTTATTCAGAGCCTTTTGTCTCAAGGAACCATCCAGGCAGTTTCAACTTCAAAAGGGTAAGGGATTTTTTTTTTAAACAAGAAACATCTTTATTAAATTGCCATGAATTAGGCAATCACACATTTACATAAATGAAAACAAAACATATTGACATACTTTTAGTTGCAAACATTATACATCACAAACCATACTGACATAATTTTAGCTGCAAACATTATAAATCAGTTATACTCTATCCAGTCATTGTCAGTCAAACATTAATAACTCATTCAGATCCTGCCTTCTTTTAAACCCCATTCCTCCTCTGCATGTATTGATCCCACAGCTCCCATTTTTCCTATGTAATTTGCTCCTACCCTTTCCTAAAAATCCCATTTCCAGTTGTTTTATCTCTGTTGTTATATTCAGTACTTCTAGTACAGTTGGTTTAGACTTAGATTTCCATTTTATAGTAATTGCTTTTTAGGCAGCCAGCATAATTAGACTTGGCAAGGCCTTACTGGCAATTCTGATTCTGTATTATAGCTAAATAAAATTATTTCTTTAGCTACACGAATTTGCTCACCCAGTATCTCTGAAAGAGTAGTCTGCAGGGAATTTTTAAAGTCTGACAACTCATTACACTTCCAAAAAATATGTTCTCAAGTATCTCTTTCTTCCCCACCACACCTCAAACATTTGCTGTCTACCAGAGGAAAAAATCTTTGGAGTCTACTTGGGGTATAAAAATACCTGTGTAAACACTTAAACAAAGATTCTAAATCTTCTAGACTTTCTTGCATATTTGGGAGACATACATGTATCCCCATGTTGTTTCTTTGTGAATAGCTTATCCAATCTCTCATCTTAATCCTTTCTAACCTCCTCTGATTGTTATCATGCAATATTTTGTATGCTGTACTAATTATTCCTTTTTAACAACAGCTTCTGTTCTAGAGTCTACTAAAAACTCTACCAGTGCTGAGACTTCCAAGATGGCTGCACAGTGAATAACAGCTTAATCCTGTCTCTCTCATTCTGAAAACAGAAACTTAGGAGATAAAGCCAGTGGACCTAGATTTTTGGGTAAAGTTTAATAACTGACTAGTACTTACACTGCCTAGATGGCAGGAAAAAAAGAAATATAAAAGACCTGGAGGAAAATCAGCTACAAAAACAGAGACTGGGAAAGTACTGCAGTTGTTCAGAAAGAAACAATACAAGTTCCAGACATGACTTCCAGTAACCTAGAGGAAAGTATAAAGCAACTGCACACAGACCTGGTTAAAATAAACAAAACACTGATGGAGTACATCAACATAAACAATAAAAAAATGGGAAAAAAAATGGAAGAAGCTTTGAACAGATATTCAGATAAGATGACAGAGCTGCAAAGCTCAGAGGTTGACATGAAAAGGCTGGCTGAATATGTGACTGCACAAGAAGAAATGTTTCAAAAATAATAGAACAGGAAGGGAAAACCTTAGATTTTCTACTGTACCAGGGAAGCTGGAAGAAACAAACTGTATTAATTTTATAACAACACAAATAAGTAACTAGACTGGTATTCCACAACAAGAATAGTTAATTGAAAGGGCACATCATGTGTGCTCCAAACCTGACTATGAGAAAACAACCTAGATCTTTAATAGTAAAAATGTAATCTTACCAGCAGAAAGAGTTGACTGGGAAAACTATGGCAGAAGGACAAAGTACTAAAAGTGGCAGACAGCAGAGTGTTTGTGGAAAATGAGTACTCATTGCACACCAGGCAGAAGAGGAATACATGTACTGCATTATATACGGCATTCCGAGATGCAGACATAAGATTCAAGCTGCTGTACTCAGCTATCCTCAAAATATTGTTCTCTGGAAGAACAAAAACATTTTTGATGAAGTACACGCTAAGGAAGAAATACAAGATTGTCCAATAAAAAGTGAGCTGTGAAACAGAAGGAGACTCTGCTTCTTGCATTTTGGTAATAAAGACAATAGAGAGACTGTGCCGGTGAATCCTTTCCCAGTGTTTCAATGGAAAATGATTGAGAGAGAGAACAAAATACAGAAGTTGACTAGAAAAATCAAGAGTGCCCTGGAGATGAAGCAGAGACAGGGTTTAGGAGACGGAGATGAACAGGAATAGAGCAAATGAATCTAGAAACATTAGACTTTCTTGGATTTTGTTAAACTTGTAGGAGATTCTAAAGCACAACAACTCAGACAACAGAAAGTAGAAAGGGCTGTCACCAAGCTTAGGGAGCCTATTACAAGGAAGATAACTAGGGATCCTGTAAAAGTATTAGAAATGTTTCGGAAATTCTATGAAAGTCTGTTTAAAGCAGAGAAATATGGAAATAAAAAAAAGTTACAAATGGAAATCTTTATGGAAGAATTATATATGCCAAGGCTAGAGGGAAAAGAGGCTCATTTAATAACAGGATAGGAGGAGATGAAATAAAAATGGGGATGTATAACTGATCTATAGGAAAGTCCCCAAGATTAGAGGGTCAATATTACATTATTGAAAGTTACTTACATTAAATGCTAACTGATCGACACATAATCAGCAAAAGCTAGAATACATGTAATATTTATATGCCGAAATTCAGTAGTTGAATTGCAATAGTTGGCCAACATCACAAACCTGGGATGCTGTTGAACTAAGTAATTAGAACATAAACTTAACCAACTAATGTGCACTTCAGTGTCAAATCATATCAACACACAGCCCATTAGTGTTTAATACCTAGAATAAACAAACAATATTGTGCAATAAAGCCAAAATTAGTGTGAAACTTGTATATGATGCATAAGGTAGTATAAATGGCCATCACTAGACTTTCAGTAACATAGCTACTGCTGTGATGAAATCCTACAAATTGTACTGCTCTTTTTTGTGCAATGCTAGATGCAGTTGATGTCTTTCAATACATTTCCGTTTTTTAGGTGAAGAGGGACATCCTGAAATTAGTTGCAATCGTAACTCATTCACTCTATTTTGCTCATGCACTAACAGAAAGAACGGCAGGAATGTCTGATATCCTTCTTCATAGCAAGCATCTAATCTGCCTGTGCCAGCCTTCCATGGAATTTTGAGTATGTGGTAGAGACATCTCATTTAAACATGACACATTCCAAAATGAGATTGGAAAAATAGCTGGAAAACGAGAAGCAAATGACATACGTGTTTGCTGTTTTCGTGCACATCCAAGAATATACACTTCTGAAAAGTATTAATCAGTTCCTTCCCTTGTACTGGAAAAGTTTTACACAATTCATTAAATGCAGGTAGTACCTAATTCTCCTTTACAAAAGACAAAGCTATTAACTTTTTTACAGAATGCTGAAATGTCATAGAAGTCCCATAAAGAGAAGATATCCCTAATGATTGTAATTTTCACCATACACTTTGAGCAAAATGGAATAACCAACCTTTGCGAGCCACATCAGAAAAGTTAGCTGTTATAATTTTAATTGCAGCCAACTCAAAGTTGCACAGAAGGTATTTCACTTTAGCTTGTAAGTCTAAACTGGATGATAAGTTAAATACATACTTCCACATAAAGTTATAAGACTTATAGGACTTCTTAGTCATTAGACAGTAAATGAGAAGTTGACATTTTCTGTTATCACCGTTAGACACAAGGGCATGTATGCTATATAACTGCCAACACAAACATCTTTTTTTAAAAAACACCATCCATAAACCATATATCAGAATTGCACAAATCCTGTAAATTTTCTTTACTAGAAAATACTAAGACATGCAGAGTGTTATGCACATTTACCATATGTTTCTGGATAAACATACCCTCCTTTAATTCATAGCTACTGAGACTTACTGTACTAAGAGATGTACAAACTGTACCATGTGTTAATAATTTCTTGCATCTAACACAATTAATTTGTTGTAACAAAGACTGCCTACTTGGCAATGTAAGTGTACAGTGTGTGAGCTATGTGGTGCCTCTTTTCCAAGGCCAGGGCATACTGGGCATGCCTCCATCTGCCTACAGGAGCTGGCTCAGGGGGTTCTTCCTCCAAGTCTCTCTGTGCCTGTGGGGACCTTGGCAATGGTAGGGGGCTGTGTGGCCCTTCCTCATACTGTTCCTGCTGCAGCTGTTTCCACAGGATCATATTGTGTAGCATGGCACATACTATGAACATGTGTGCACATGTGGCTCGAGAGTACTGCAGGGCTCCACCAGATATGTCAAGGCAGTGGAACCGTGACTTGAGCATCCCAAACACACTCTCTATAATGAGCCTGGTTTGTGCGTGTGCCTCATTATGGCGTTCTTGAGTGGGTGTGTATATTTCTGATGGGTGTCATCATCCATGGCACCAGTGCATAGCCAGCATCCCCCACCACATGGCTATATGGGATGTCCCCCCAGGCAAATCCCTGGTACAGCTGTGAAGAATGCCACATGTGGGAGTCATGATAGATTTCAGGGCTGCCAGTACACACACATTAATGATAATGCCCTGGGCATTGCACACATCCTGGCAGTTGACGGAGTGAAAGCCCTTGCAGTTTACATAGAATCTACCCTGTTCACCAGGTGGTGCTTTGATGTGGATGTGCGTGCAGTCGATGGCACCCAGTACCTATGGGTAGTCTGCTACATGGTGGAAGAGGCGCATATTGCTGGTTCTCTCCTCACGGGTGCTGGAGAAGTAAATGTGCTCACCAGCATGTGGTAGCATTGCCTCCAGGAACTGGTGAAGTACCCTGGAAGCAGATGCCTGTGAGACCACCATGATGTCCCCAGAAGCTCTTTGGAAAGTACCTGTAGCTAGTATTCTTAAGACTACACATACCTTGGTATCCACTGGGAAGGGTTCCCTTCTGTTGGCTCTGGGTCTGAGGTGAGGCTGGCACAGCTCGATGAGTTGCTGAAGTATGTCCCCGTCCACCCTGTAGTGCTCTACTGTCTCTAAATCATGAAGCTGTTGGTAGCTTACCCTGGGTCTGAACACCCTTCTCCTCCTCCTCAGTCTGGGGCGGTTGCCAGCATTATCTTCCTCACTGCTCTCAGCCTCTAGAAAATACTGATGTATCAAAGTGACAGCAGCCCCTAACATTTTGTTGGTTAAAATTCCCCCGAGTGTGTACACCAGTGGTGCAGAGTTTGTGAGAAAAAAACAGACTGAACAGTGTTTGCACAGTTTATACTGTTGTGCTGCAGATGCTGCCTGTATGATTGGCTGACTAGGATACATTCCACCTGCCAGCTATATTATTTGTACTTGATTGCTTTCATTCTCCTATTTCCTGTTTTTTGTTTCCTTCCCATTTCCGCCCCTTTTAAGCCCCATGGCACGCTGTACAAACCCGCTGCCCAAATGTAAACAGTTCTGCTATTTCCGTTATTTTTTTTTTTGAGCCGGTGCTCACCGCACAATCCCATTTAGCTAAAATAAACACTTTTAAACTGAAATGGCCCTCCCCTGGATACAAACATGCTCCCCATTTCATGGAATAAGTAATAACAGCCTCAGACACGCACCCTTGCTTAGCTGTGCTTAGCTAAGCTCAAATGGAAGTCCTGGAGCTCTAATGTGCTTACACCAAGCATGATACACCTCCTTTTCATTTGAGCTGCTTCTCCTGCTTACACCACTGCCTTATATCTCCTACATGGTTAGGTACAGCCAGACAATGGTCTCCCATTTTGTGATTCAGTAAATTTTTCTCATTTGCATATCCCACTGCCTTAGTCTCTTGTTACACCACTACACCAGAGCCTTTCCCCTTAGCAAACAGTGTTACCTGTTATTGTTTTGATTCTGCATGCTACCCACTATAATGGCAAAATGTAGATTTCACTTAAAATTGTCTTTTTACGTTTTTTTTTGGCACAATCTCATTTGTGCACCTCTGTGCTATGCTTAAATGGTCGAAATCAGCCAAAAAAAAAAACTTTGATTTTTATAATTTTGCGACTCTTTTCCATGTCAGTGGACATATTTGTGGCCATTGGCATGCCTAATGATTATAATACATGCTTTACTTTGAGCTGTCATGCCCCCGTTTTGATTTTTGCAGAAATGTACACGGTCAGTAACCGAATACATTTCTGCAATGGATACTGTTCTAGCATGGATGCCTGCCTGCCTCTTACTGAATCACTAATTCACCTCATTTGCATGGTTTTCACCAGCAAATGAGGTAATTAGCATTATTCGGTGGTGTCTGTGCCAGAATAGTGCTAGCAGGCTTGTGCATGCCCCCAGCCTTGTTTACTAAATCGCTCGGCGACCATATTCCATCCAGAAGCTGCTGCACTATTCTGGCATGGAGAAATCCCTTTATTGAATCCCAGGGTCCGTCTCTCTCCCTCTAACTTTGCTTAGGGTGTCACCTTCCCAGTAAGTCTTTTTAAAGTTGATATGACTTAACTGTAGGTCAGCAAACTTATTACTATTTTCATGACTAAGCTCATATGAAGTAGTTGGTTTAGCTTTTTCCTTCACAAAGACAAGCACCACTTTCTAGGTTTCCTCTAACTCCTTCTCTAGAAAGGATAACACATGAGTATAGGTGGTTCTCCTTTCATAGTGGTCCTGTTTATTCTACTCTTAGGGTCCAGTTTCTCTTGTGGATTGTCTCTCTGCACAGGTATAACAGAGGGAAATGTAGGACTCTGGTCACCTTCTTTTATTTCTTTTTTCTCAGCATGACATTCATCTGTTCCCTTCTGAAGCTCTACTAAATGCTACTCTGTCCTAGTTTCCATGTGAATGCCTTTCATAGCAGATATTTCTGGGGCCTTTTGTTGTACACGGTGAAATGTGACCTATTTCCTGGCAGTCTCTATACCACTTTGTCTTGTAGTCTTATAATCTGGAGTATGATAATAAGACTTAATATCAGATTTGCCCATTCCTTCCATCCTTCCATCCAGATGAGATCATAGAGCCTTTTGAGGTTTCTAATTTCACAGCCCCCCCCTGTTGTAGAAGGAACAATAGTCCACAAAAAAACACAAAAACTAACAGGCCAAAAAAGTGTCATAAAGATGAAAGAGTGGACTATTGATGATAAGAAAGAATGAAATTATGTATTGTTACTATTATACAAGAAGACCAGTATTTCCAGATAGAAAATTTTCAAAAAGATTAAGACAGAAATTAGAGGGAAGAAAAATACTTGCACAAAAAAACTGTAAAAATCTTCAAATGCAAATTTGTAATCATTAATACAACAGATCTGTGAAAAACGTTATATAAACAAGAAACTTTGGGCTGTTTGGAAAAAGAAGTGACTGAGGAAGTGTGAAAATATAAAGAACAAAACCAAGAATTTTTTGAAAGGCTTAAAAAAGAAACATGGACATGGGAAAGAAAAAAAGGTCTGATATGGTGCAATATTTATGCAAAGGAGAAAGCCAAACTTATCAATACCAAAAAAGCAGCTCCAAAGATGTCTGAAGAGAAATATAGGAAAGGCACCCAGCTATGGAAAATTTCACAATACAAAAACTAAGATCACAAAGGGGGGACATAGAACAGAAGATTAATAAAGTAGAAGTTAAACAAGTGAAGGATTTAGTGTAAAAAGTCTAACACAGGTTATGTCATAGCATGATGGAACAATGAGCCCCCAAACTATGGAGAAACAGGTGGAGCAGGAGACAGCTGAAGAAGAAATATGGACATGAGAAAGCAATAGAGATTTAGTATGTTTGGAAGAAATGTTTAAGAGCCTTTATCAAGGTTAAAATACAGATTTCATCAGAAACATAGTTTAAAAACATACATTCATTAAATACAATTTCAAATAGATCACATGTCAATAGCCATCCAGCCAGTGGAAACAGTTAATTAAAATGAATATTAAAACTACAAACCATGAAATTATATCTATAAAATTGTTGTAAAAATATATTGTGAAAACTATATAAGTAAATCGTCATATTTCAAAAGACTGTCATTTTAATGTGCTATTAATTGAGACACATTTGTTTAAACCAGGGTAGCTGTATGTATTTAATTGTGTTTGCCACTTGAGTTCCTTAGGTTCATAGGTTCATACTAGGCTATCTGCCCTAGGGCATTTATAAGCCTAGCCAGAGTGTGCTTGGCTTTCGCCACCCATTTTAAATTAATTTTGCTATGCCCCTTTTCACGGTTAGTATACTGTGCCTCTGTCTAACAGTGACACAGAAGTGATACCCGGGGTAAACCTACGATCTCCTATCCACTCATCAAGATTTCTCTTGAAGAGAGTCAATGAGGGACTCTGCCTAACCTGGACTGGGATTTTATTCCAGAGTGAAGGGAGCCTCTGGGTTATGAATCTGTCCCTCCAGCATGTCCTATTTATTTCAGTGCTGAGGTTCAAGTCTCGAGGCGTAGCTTGATGGGATTTGGATTTTCTGAGGTGCAGCATGTCCATTAATTCCGGGTTGGACATGGCTTTATACGTCAGGCACAGATCGCCTCTGAGCAGGCGGTATGCCACTGAGTAGAGCTGGAGTTTCTTTAACCGGGCAGCATATGGCATCTGTTTGAGCCCTTTGATCCTCTTGGTGAGGTACTTTTGGGGTCTTTCCAGTTGCTGCAGGTGTCTGGTAAGGTACATCCCAAAAGGGGCATTGTACTCAATTATGGGCCTGATGAGGGATGAGTAAAGAGGCACGATGACCTCCCCTGATCTAGATGTGAATCCCTTCATGATTAGGTGGGCTATATAAAATGTTTTTCTAACCACTTTGGCCACGTGGTTGTCAAATGAGAGACTGCTATCAACTTGGGTCCCCAGGTCCCTAATTACTTCTTCTGTACTTAATGGATTACCACCTATGTCTTAATTTGTGGGCACTTTGTTTTTGCCAAAGGGGATGACTATACACTTTTTGGCGTTTAGCTTGAGGCCATGGCTCTGGCACCAGTTGTCTGTTTCTATGAGGCCCTTTTGGAGGATGCTTGTGTCGGCTGGAGAGTCAATTATGGTGCCCAGTTTGCAGTCATCTGCGAACTTGGTCAGCCACAGTCCTTCCGTGTTGGCCTGTACCTCCGAGAAATATATACCGAACAAGAGAGGTCCCAGGACTGAGCCTTGTGGGATGCCACTTGTAACTGGTTTGGAGTCTGACATGGCTCCAGCAATTCTAACCATGTGTGTTCTGTCCTTGAGCCAGTTTGCAACCCATCTAGTGACATAGGGGTTTATATTTAAGCTGATGAGCTTATCTATAATGTCCGAGTGGGGTATTGTATCGAAGGCTTTTGCGAGGTCCAGGTAGGCTGTGTGGACCACCTTCCCCTCGTCAATGGCCTTGGTGACTGTTTCAAAGAAATTGACCAGGTTTAAGAGGCAGGATCTGCCCTTAACAAAGCCGAACTGGGTAGGATCCAGTGTCTGTAGGTCCCCAATATCTTTATTTATGAGGTCCATGATGATCCTTTCCATAGCTTTGCAGACCAAGCTAGTCAGGCTTATGGGGTAATAGTTTCCAGGATCCGTTGAGGCACCACCTTTGTGGAGAGGGACCACTGTTGCTGTACACCACTCTTTGGGTCATATCCTGTAGTAAGGTTGAGATTGAACAGTAGTTTTATGTTTGGGTTTAGCAATTCTTGGAGTTCATGTAGGACGCAGCCCGGGACACCGTCTGGTCCCATTGATGCTGTGTTTTTTGCTTTGGAGAGGGCGGCTCTTACCTGAGCATCTGAGATGTCAGGGGGGCAGCACTCTGCTGGGATAGATATTTGCCCTTTTGGTGGGGAGGGGGGGAGAAGTTTGCGCTGAACCTGTTAGCTAGGATGTTGGCAATGTCTGTTGGTTCTATGTATTTTTTGTCATTTTGGAGTAATTCTGAGCATATCTGGGAATTCCCACCCAGGTTCCTAACATAACTAAAGAAAGCCTTGTGATTATCCTTAGTGTCCTGTGCAATTTTTCTCTCGAAGCTGGCCTTAGACGATTTTATGAGTGCCCGTAGTTTTTTGCCAATACTGATCAGAGATGCCTTCCCTTTTTGGGATTTTGCTCTATCATGTAGTAGCTTCCTCCTTCTATTGTATAGTTTGTTTATGGATGGGGTCCACCAGACAGGATGTCTGCCTTTGGAGGATTGGGTCTTGGTTTTATTTGGGATTGCTTGATCCATGCATTCCTGAAGGTGTTCATAAATGCGTTTATAAAGGATTCTACGGTCTGGGCCGTATTTTCCACTGGCTTGGGGGCTTTGAAGAATTCCACCTCGGTTTTGAGGAGTGTGAAATTTGCTTTAGAGAAGTTTTTCACTCTGGTTTTCTGGGCAGGGGGTGGGGTCGGGATGTGAATATCCAGTGAGATTAGTTTATGGTCTGATCTTACCAGTGAGGGATACACTTCTGGTCTGGAGCATAGAGTCCCCATGATGGTGATGATCAGGTCCAGTATGTTTTCCCCTCTTGTGGGAGTGGTAACAAGTTGTTCCATAGCATTTGAGTTTATAAATTCTAGGAACCTTTGGGCTAGGGTGTTGGAGCTAGAGTAATGCTCCCAGTCTATGTTTGGGTAGTTGAAGTCGCCCAATATAATGGTGTTTGGAGAGACCTTCACATTTTCCAGTGTTCTCAGGAAGGCCGAGTGGGGTTCCTGGGTTTGGGAGGGTGGTCTGTAGCAGGCTATAAACTGGAAGGCAGTTTTACCCACTGTTAGTTGCACATGGATAGTCTCTGATGCTTCGTGCCGTGCCACCAACCTTGAGGTGTGGGTATCTTTGACGAATATTGATACCCCCCCCCTCCTTTTGTGGTTCGGTCCAAGTTTTGGGGCCAAAAAGCATGGTATGAGGTATAACCTGGTAGTGCTGGGGTGCTCTTGGGAGCCTTGAACCAGGTTTCTGTTACTGCACAGATATTGATGTTCTCCATGCTAAGGAGAATTTCGAGTGCGTGCATCTTGAGGTTTAAACTTCTGGCATTGAGTAGCATTACTCTTAGTTTCTTATCCCTTGTGATACCTATGGAGGTGGGTTTGTCTTTTGAGCCTTGCCTAAAAAAGGCACTATGGGGGAAGCAAGAGCCTTTGCCAATATCCGAAAGCCCAGGGGTGACAGGTGCAAGCCGTCCCTAGCGAAGCATCGTGGCTTGTCGAGCATGTCATCCCAGGCTGACAGACATTGGATCCCCTTTGAATGACACCAATACTTAAGCCAATTGTTGAAATTGATCATCTTGTCTTCATATTGTGGCATCATTCTTGGTGAGGGTAAGATGCTACTCAAGGTCAGGGTCATACTGGCCTGGGCTACATGCTCAGAGAGCTCCTCTATGTCTCTTTTCATGTAGTCCAGGGAGGTACGTCTCAGGTCATTCACACCAGCATGGACAATGACCAAGTCATATTTGTACTTGCCTTGGAGTGACCTGAGTGCTTGTGTTATGTGGCGGATCCTAGCACCCGACAGGCAGCTCACCGTGACCTTCTCCTTGTTCAGCCTGGTGAGCGGGACGTCAGTGTGCCTGACAATAGAGTCACCTATTACAAGTGTATCAAGTGTGTTGTTTAGCCTTAAGGGCTGTGACTGTTCGGCACACTGGCTTTGTGAGCTATGTGTTGCACGTGTTTTGTTTTGGGGTAGCAGTTGCTTGGGTGTCTGCTTTGGAGGTCTGTGCTGCTTAGGCAGATTTTTATTTAGAGCCTCTGAGTACGTTTTTGTGTGTTTATGTGTTTGGTTTGCTGTCGTGGTAGGTCTATGTGAGTCTGGAATTGTAGTGAGTGTGGTTTCCTTCTCCTCCTGACTGGTTATGCCAGTACTGAGTTGAGAGAGCTTAGCCTCCAGTTTGGCTATATGGTTTCATCTCTCACATGTGTTGGAATTTGTTGGGAGGAGGAGAGGGTTGTCTGTGTACATGAGGCAGTTGTAACATTGCCTCAAGATTCCCAGATTCACCAGTTGAACCAGAAAGGAGATTGACAACTGACCTTTGGACATGCTAGAATAGTATTGGGAATTCCTTTATAATTGAAAAAAAGGACCAATGGGGAACAGGGCCTTATATTCAAGCAGCACTTTACAGGATCGCCCCTAGGGTCTTCCCTTTCTATATCTATCCCCATAAAGAAAAAAATGATGCTTAGGAAATTTCATAACGTTTCGCGAGTGAATTATTAGAATTTGCTTCCTGATATCAAAGACATGTTCATAAATACGTTCACAAAATTTTCTTTGTGTTTTACCCACATAAAAAACATGCACATTTTGCACATACTGCCAGATATACTAGCCCAATAGTGTTGTAATTGCAACAAAAAGGGGGCTTGATCACCACATTATTAACTTTAATTTTGTCCCCCACCCACACAAAATGGCATTGCCTACAAAAACATATTTGTAGGTTTCAGTTTTTTTTTGAGTGTTGTAGTGGGAAGTGTTACATATCCCTTTCAGATGTTTGATTGTCTTCCCTTTTCTATAAAAAAAACTTGCAGACCAGTACCTAAAATGTGAGTGTAACCATCAAAACAACAAAAAAAGTTCAAATTTTTCAATAAAATACCATTTAAATGTTCAGACTTGCTGTTGTATGTAGTTATAAAGGAACAGTGAAAATCCCTATCAGCTGTAGGTTTAACTCTACTCAAGGTGGCTTCACTCTGTCCATCAATCATAAGAAGTGGTTTAAACAAACCATCCCTTCTTTTAGTTTCTACTTCATCTTTTACCCTGGATGTAGAAGTAACCAAAAATGACATTCATGGCAGGGTTGATAGTAATATTTATAGGAAACCTACATACTGTAACAGCATTCTCCATTACAATAGTAGTCATCCTGTACACCAGAAAAAAGCCATTATAAAAGGACACTATGTCAGGCTTATGAGACTGGTATTGGAAGAGGATGCTGACAAGGCAGAGGCTCTAGTTCTAGTGGATATGCTTTTGGCTAGAGGTTACCCTGATACCTTAATAACCTAGCAGAGGTAATCCTACCTCCCTCTTCAGGACTGGAGAGCTGTCCAGGAGTGGCTTCATCCTAACCTCCTAGCTGATCCCTCCCAATAAACTATGTCCCAGTCTGGACCTGTGTCAACAGTACAGATGGATACCTTGACTGTATGCCAGAAGACCAGCTAGACACGCTGGAACATTGCTAAATATCACCAAGAAAGATAACAAAGGGTACATAAGGAACAAGAAGCAAGGTATCATGGATACACAGTTACACCTACTTTATGAATATCCTGTTAGTCAGGGAGAGAGCGAAATTAAAAGGACTCACCATGGATTAAGTACAGCCCAAACTAAAGATATCTAGTCTTTGGTCTACAGTAAGGACTTGGGGTTTACGATTTGTGAATGACATGTATTTTTGGTTTAGGAGATGAGTGGTTTCCATTTTAGGTGTCAAGCACAGATAAATTTTTGACATTTTATTTGTGTGAAATAATACAAACTATTTTCCACATAAACTGTTTTTAAAAGCTGTATAAAATGCTAGTAAATTGCTAGCTGAATGAAAATATCCTTTTCTGAGTGTTAGTGTTCAGGCTGTAGTGTAAGGTAATTAAGCTGTACAACTAAATAGTCTAACAAAAGAAACCAGTATATAAGAAGAAGTGAACCAGATATATATATGTAGAGCAGGAAGAGTTGCTATATCAGGAAGTTTGCTAAAAAAAAAATATTGTTTTTTTAAAGTACGCATTTCAAAGTAAGTGTTTTGACAACAGCTGGTAACCAAAGGAGGAGTGAGAAATATTACCATCTACTTTTCTTTATTGAACGTTTCGATTGCATTAACTAACAAAAGGTTATAGCATTTGTTTCTAAGAGACATACAGTAGGCAAGCAGCTTAACACCATTACATTAATAAAATGTATCACTACCTTAGTAAACAGGCAATCAAATAAATGTAGCACTGTAACTAATCCTGTAATGTGACTCAGATATGTGAGAAGTTAAGAATAGTTAAATATCTACAAAAATGTAGATCTGGTTAAATTAACAGAGATAACTGTAGCTAAGTTTGTTACAGTGCTGTAAAATGAAAATGCTAAATGCTTGGTGAGCTACATAACTGCAATGGATGATGTGTACAAAAATAATAGTAAATAGAAATATCAGAAAAATAATAAAATGAGGATGACCAGCAAAGGGATGGAAGGACTGCATGAGAGAAGACCTGCAACAGTCAGACATGACCATCAAAGAAGGTAGGAGAGTGACACTGAATTGAGAAAGATGGTGACATGAGGATGATCAAAAACAGGCTTTCCTGTAAAGTGACAACGGCCAATTACTAATTATTATTCAGTGAATTAAAGCCATTCACGGTTTTTAATTTGAAAGGCAGTATGCCAGAGGAAGTTCCCTATGCAACTGCATATACTTTAAAATGTGCAAGAGTCATGCTTTGCCAGCAGCATGGTTAACAGTTTGTCTTAACTGCAAATGCAAGCATTATAAACAGAAAAAAATCACTGTACTTAAAACTGAGCAGCAGTATAGGTGACTTTGTATACAATATACACAGCTGACTCTACAGTATCCTTCAACTGACACATATACAGAACAGTCAGCATAAGTTCTCCCAAAACTAGAATTAATGACTGTCTTGTAAAAAGGCACAGGAATGCTTCTTGGCAAAGAAGTACATTTCTCACAGCAGAGAAGGGTCACACAATAACAGTCAATTCCACCACCAACAGAAATTCACTTCAAAATACTGACAACAAAATATGCAGCTTTACAGGAAGCTCCCATTGGAGTGAACTGCCTAATTTGTTTCATCTGTTTGTTTCTTTCTTTTGATATATATATATATATATATATATATATATATATATATATATATATATATATATTGGGTTTTTGTTTTTTTTAATTAATTTTTAACCAGGTAAAGATATTGAGTGCAAGTGATGCTTTTCTGGAGTAACCAAACAGTACTGTCTGGATAAGTGGCATCCTCAGAGTCACACATTGGCACATAGAGGTAAAAAGAATCAAACCCTGTATCCTTGACTAGGAAGCAGCTCCCTAACAGCTCAGACCCTTATCCCTCTGTCCTAACAGCTGGACAACTTGGTTAAAATGCAGTCTTTGCCCACTCCTGATTAACACATCTCCCTATCTTTGGTTAAAGTTCTCTCTCTGACCATATCTGATTATTAAGTGCACAACCTACCTAGACTTGGAAAACTCCACTCTCATACTATGCTATATATAATCAAGCTATTGCAATGTACCCCTCTCTTTAAACTTGTGCATCTAGCCTCAGGTGTTATTTGCAGAGCTCCCTGTACCAGGATCCACTGTGTCTCTTCCACAACATTTTTACAATTCTTTGCTTTCCCTTAAAACCAAAGACAAAAGCTTCTGAACCCTCGGCCCTCAGCTGTACAATGCACTTTCTTTCTTTTTTTTCTCTCTGGAGAGGATTATATAACTTTGTAAATGTACCTATCAGCTTAATTCCAGTGTTTTGTTTGTAGGATAAGTGCAGCTGATGCTGCAGTCTGACCTAAACAAAATCCATCCTGTTCACATTCAGCTTATTTTTGATGTCCTGCAAACAAAATGGTGCAATGTATATTTGCTGGTTGTAAATGTATGGCTTGCTATCCTTAGTTTTCATGAAAATGGCTTCCAAGATAATGAAGCACATACCATGGAAAAGTTGACAAAGAGTCAGTAATTTGAATCTGTGATCATTGTAACACAAAAGGGAGAAGTGTATGCCTGATAAGTTCAAACATCCTAAGGAGACACAGTGTACAAACAGAAACTTTTCTTAGAAGAAAGACATGCGGAACACATGGAAATTTAATGTAAAACAGAATGGCACACTAAGGGGAGAAGACCATGTGATGGTCTTTCTTCATAGAGAAAATAACGATGCCCTGTAACGTCTATCAGATGAAGGCAAAGGAATTATAACACCAGCTTTCAAGCATGCATGGATAACTACTGAAGACTGGAAGAGGAGCAAGACAATCAAGAAAGTGCAATTAAAGATGACATAAATTATATGAGCCAGGGTAAACATATGTCTGCGATTCTTATTAACAACATTTATTTATTATTTATTTATTTATTGCAGTTGGTTTACCAGGATAGTCCATTGGGCCACAAGGAACCCGTTTTCAATGGAGTCCTGGGGAGAAAAGCTCCAAAATACATTCTACATACTTACAAACATATATTCATACATGCATTCAAAGTTTAACAATAGGTACAACAGGTAAAAAAGAAAGCAATATCAAATAGTACAGCAAGTGTACAGCTAAATACAGCTGAATAAAAACATTTATTATGATTTATTGTACCCACTCTAGAGATGACATAAATTATATGAGCCAGGGTAAACATATGTCTGAGATTCTTATTAACAACATTTATTATGATTTATTGTACCCACTCTGGATACCACCACACTTTATATAAGTCTAATCTTTTCTGCTAATAAATTAATTCTTGACTAGAGGCAATGAGTTATACATATCATATTTAAAGAAAAATACCTTTGTTCAGAAGGTTTTGATACTTTTCTCAGGACTCTAAAAACATTGCCATGTTCCAAAATTCCAAGTCTGTAGATATGAAATAATTTATTGTAGGCACAAGCCCCTTCCTTCATGTTTGGGTCAGGTGTAAATCCAGGCACGCTACTGATGTCAAGATTTCACAGAGCAGCTTCTTTCCACACTACAAGCTTACTGTCATCTGAAATAAGTGATACCATGGCAGGATTTCTGCTGTTAGAATAGTTTTTAGTTAGAAGTATTGGGCCCTTTACTGACTGGGGCACTTGGGGTCTTGTATTTAATTCTGGCAACTATTATGCTATTGTTACATGTAATTGCTGTGCCTATATAATCAGAATTTTAAAACTTCGGGTGAAATACTGCACATTAGACCCTTCTACCTTTTGTGTTGTGGGGTTCTGAATATTTATATTCATTCATTCATTCATTCATCCGTTCATTTAGAAAGTCTGACTGGGCATAAAACCCCTTTTCAACAGAGACCTGAGGAGAAAATCTCTAAGAAATGTGCAATAGAATTAATGTTTTAGTAGTTTATCACAAAAAGAAAACACTATTATACAATATTGAGTGTAGAAACAGTGAATAGAGAAAAAAATAGCACTTGTACAATATTTAGTAGAACAGTGAATAGAGTACAAAAATAATTTAGAAAAAAACATAGTTTATCCATTCAGTAGGCAGAACAAAGCAGGAATAATACAGAGTACCATTATAGCTAGACAGATAGGAAATATTCAGTTTCAGATTACTTTTGTCACAGGATTTGGTGATACCAGCTCATTAATGTCTGTGATTCATGGATTATGTCAGATTGCAATTCCTTTTGCTTCCCCTTAAACTTAAAGTATTTTTAGTGTTCATTATCAAAATGGGTAATAACATTATGTGCATTAATGACTGTGGAATTATGACAACATAATTCTTCTAAAAATATTACATCCTGATGTAAAGGGTTGTGTTCCCATGTCAGAGGTCACACTGCCTCAGAAAAGGGAAATTATCTTTTTAAGTGAATTCTTTTTCTGGAATTTGGTGTTTCTGATGATCTACATTACAATTTTCTCTGCTTCATCTGAGTCAGGGAGAATACCTTAAACCTCTAGGACTTGTTATAACAGCTTTGCACGTATTCTGTTTAATTGATGAGTCCACCTTTTTGAGATACCTTTTTATTTAATTTTAGGTTGCTTGTTCTTCAGCAATTACACTAAACTACTTCAGTATTAAAAATATCATCTACACAAATGTCTGTTGACATCAAGTTTAATGCTGTAAATTACTGGGAAGGAGACTGCCTCAGTGTTACTGTACTATTCCAATAAATAGCAGCTACAACTTAAGCTTCTACTTTATACTTAGAGCTGGACATATCAGAAGATTACCTCTCTGATTCTGTGAATAAAAGTAACATTACACCTCATGCACTAGCTGAAAAATACCCAAACAGCTTCACTTTCCTGAGACAACAGCCCAGATCAAGTCAAATCTCTGATGACCTGCTACCTAAACAAGATTTGCAGAAAAATGGCTTGAAGTCCATGCAGGGGCTGGTTGACTAATCAGAGTTTAGAACACCACAGCATCCATTTTTAGAAGTAGAAAGTTAACTACATTCTCCAAACTTCAAACATTTCTGCTGTAGTAAATCTTTTATGCAATCTATTTTATGCTATAATATCGTATAATAATATTTTATCTTCACTTTTTTAAATTAGTTTTCAGTAAAACCATTTTGCTATACGTTATATAACTAGTTCAAAACCTGCAATAGATGTTCTGAATAGACTGTCCTTTATAACTAATGGAACATTTGAATCTGACTGAAGGTTTCTTATCTCTAGTGGATATCCTTTATAGGCTATAAACCTCCATCTCTTGTGGATTATGGGAAGGATCTCATGTTGAATCAAAACATCCCATTGTGTGGCCTATATCTTGCAGTGTCTAAAAAACGGACAACATGATCTGAATTGTCTTCCCTATCCATGTACTGTTATCAGTGGTTCTTTTATTTCAGTTACAGTATATGGTTCTGTTGAATAGGAGTGGAGTGCTTGATGACAAGCATGTCCAAAAGATATCTCCAGGGTCACAGTCTGGCTCTTCAAAGCATTTTATATGGCCTTTGGTATGACCTGCAACAAACAGTTTAGAATGGACAAGATACAGTACATGTTGAACATGGTAATGTGCCCCCCCCCAAACCTTGCCAAATGTGGTGAGTGATCCATATAATAAGTGGCCCCTGAGTAAAAAAGGTTGGAGAACCCTGTGCTAAACTCTTTCACAAATACTCAGAATCCTGCTTTTAGACTATACTGAGATAAATGTCTTTAACTATCAGAATACATCTTGCTTTCCTTGTCAGAGTGTCATGTTTTTACCTTCAGTATCTTTAATAGGTTGATTTAAATGAAATTATGGAATTGTAGTCTTGAATACAGATCTGAGTAGCAAACTGGCTACATAGCAGCATATGGTATTATACTTTCTTAAGAATACTGGTTCCAAGATATATTCTCGACGTTCGCTATTGTAGGTTCTTTCTCCAAAGTTTCATGAACCCTTCAACAAAGTAATTTAAATGAGGTCACTGGGGTATTATTTTCCTATGTCTATAATCTAGATAAACAGAAAAAAATTACAAACTGTTAACCATCACATAGCAAGCTATTGTCTGTCCTTAGCATTTTCAGGGATATTAATGCAGAAAACAACTTGTCCTTGACTGACATAACTTTTTAAATTGATTCAAATGCTACTAGTTCTATGACTGAAAATTGCTATAGTCATCAACAACACTAATAAAAAATCATCATCATCACTAACAAATATTCCCCATAGGGCAAAGGTCTATAAAAATTTAAACTTAATTCAATCTATTGTTTTAATGGCAAAAATGACAGCCACATACATACATACATACATAAATACCCATTTACACAGTCATAATAATCCATAGCATGAGATTGCTGCAGTGCACTGGGATTGTCACCAATGTGAATGAGTAATAAACACACATGACCGTGACAAATGAAACTTCAAAATACAGCTATGTTAAGAAATCTAAAAGTTGATATGTAATCAAAAAAACAGCAATAAACAAATAATGATGCAGGGCTATAATTCAAGAAGAAAGCAGACAAAGTATGACATGCCAGCCTTGGTGTCTTGACCACTTCACCTCACCTTCTGAATGTGGAGTGGTCATGTTGGCAAGGGAAACATGAAATACCCTAGAGACATGTTATTGCAATCACAGTCACCTACACCTACTTACGGCCTGTAGTAATGGATATCAGCAAACAGTAAAGGTGGATGTACTGGACTATCCCGCATTAGCTGAACTATATGGGGATAGGGATGCTCACTGTGGCCTGCCCTGATGGCATGAGGATGACCATGTAGGTGATACAACTGCATGTAGGTGGATGCTGCAGAGTACCCACAAACTAGTGATGCAGCTCCTCCATAGCATCTGACATCCTCTGGCCCTCCCATTCCATCCCTCGCAAAGCCTATCAAGATGTGAAAATGAAAAATAGAAATAAACACTTCTGAAGGAAGTACACCTTATAAAGCAAAAGTCCAAACAAGTAAAGGCAGCTTCCACCTCCACGAGTGTGTATACTTGTTCTGTTAAAATTCGCAAAACGTAATTCCTCTGCTGCAACTGAAATCTTCCTATCCACTGTGAAAGTACCCCACAAGATGGAAGAAGAAGTTGCTAATAGCAGGAATAATATATTAAACAAATGTAGTTTGTTGACTCCTTATACCACGTTAAAACTCCTTTATTAAAACGTAAAAAGTAATAAAAAACCCACGTCCGTGAGTACGAAAATAGAAAACACCTCATAGAAAGTCTTGAACTTTATCAATCCAGGATAAGCGCTTTCGGTTGTTTACCTTCTTCAGATCCTGTAATGATAATTCCTAGATGCATTTTTAAACCTCTTGTAGCCAGTAGACTGCTGTTTCTGTTCTACGCAATCAGCTATTAAGAATGACCAATAATGACATTGCTTTTTATCACACCTCCTTTGTACTCCTATCATAACTCAGTATGATGGTAAAGCCTAAGAGGCCAATACTTCTTGGAGATTCTGCTGTTTATCCAATCCTGAAATATGTCTACTTCCTACTAATGCTTTACAGAGATTGAGCCTGAAAGACTAATGCCTCTGTTGGTTTAACCAATCACAGAGTTAGGCAACTTCCTATTTAAACTTCTCTTTCAGCACGGGTTTGATATGTACTATTAAGTTGAGTACTGGTGGTTGATTGACTCTCAGATTCATGATCCATTCCATTTCTATTCTTTCTGTTTTATTGAATAAATCGCCTTCTTGTATTGTTTCTCTAACTTGTGTAAGCACCATAAAATTAAACGAATGTTCTGGATTACTTTTTATATGCATGTATAAGGCGTTGTTTTCTATTTGATTTTGTTATGTCCCGTTGATGGTGCAAAATACGTTCTTTAAGCATTCCATTAGTTTTGTCAATGTAGAATGCTTGGCAAAATTTACAATTATCAATATATACCACGTTCTTGCTGGTACAACTCATTGTCCATAATATGAGTAAATTCTCCTTGTGACTGGATGCTAGAACTTATTAGTTGTGTTAATGAAACCACATGCTTTACATTTACCACATTTATAAGTGCCTTTCCCATGTTCTTTCTTGTTCATTTTTCTTCCAGTAACTCCATTATTATTACATAGCAGACTTTAAATTTCTCCTATTTCCATATGTAAAGCTTGGGAAGTCTCCCACTATTTCCTTAATTTTAGGGTCTGCTGTTAGTACTGGCCAATATTTTCTTATTGTTTCACAGATCTCTCTGTTATCTGTTCCATATGTTAAAGCACATCTTATTGGACCTTCTCTGTTCTTCTTCCTGTTTTGTGGTTTTAGTCCTCCAGAATAGCAGGGTACTCCCTTCATCTGACATATCTCCATTATTTTTTCAAATCCCTTGTCAATTTTCTCCCTTTTGTAACCTCTTGCTGTGAAGCCTTCTATAACTTTACCATATTCATCCTTGAAAGTATAATAATTTGTGCACAGCCTAGAAATACGAACTACTTGATTTTCAAAAATGTTGTTAAACACATGCCCTGGATGCATGCTCGACCTGTATAGCATATGGTTCCTCCAAGGTGGTTTCCTATACAGTGCTGTTTCTATGCCTTTGTCCTTATACAATATTATTTTTATGTCTAGGAATTCAGTGGCCTCTACTGAAGATTTTAATTCAAATTTTAGAAAATTGGTAGTTTATGTTAAATAGTGAACAAATTCATGGAGTGTAGTATCATTCCCATTCCATACAATCAGAATGTCATCCACAAACCGGCTATAAAAATATGTGTTCCTTCCAGACATTCTTTACATCTTGTGCCCATTGGCGCTCCCATTCTGCCAGCACAATATTTGCATAACTATTGGTGCAGGGGGTGCTCATTGCTACCCCCCACTTTTGCCAATAGATATCTTGACCAAATATAAAGATATTATGGTTTAATATCAGGTCTACAAGTCCACAAACTAAATTTATATTAAAATCCACTTTGTTGTGTAGTGCAAAGCTTCTAATCGCTTCTATCCCATAATCGTTTGGTATGCAAGTGAACAGATTGTTAACATCTAGTGTTACCAACTTTAGATTGTCATAATGCTGACATCCTTGCATTTTTTCATATAATCTTTCTAGTAAATGGGCTGTATCTTTTAGCACTGTGGGAGCTCTTGGTAATAGTTTCTTAAGTTCATATTCTGTATATATTGAGAGTGGTTCTGTGATCCATACCCTGCCTGACATAGTGGGGAGTGGGGGTGGATCTAACAGATTTTTGTGTATCTTGGGTAATCCTTTTATCTCAGTTATAACTGGATGAGATACACTGAGAAATTCATAAAGATTTTCTTATATTTCTCTACTCATCAGTTTATCATAGATGTCTTCATTAACTGCATTTATAATCTTTTCCAGTTGTTTATTACTTATTTTACTATAGGTGTTAGTATCACTCGAGCTCTTTCATCTTCCTATTATAATGTTCCGAGTTCATTACCACTAATGCGCCTCCTTTGTCTGCAGGTCTTATTACTATTGCTTCATTATGTTGTAATTCTCGTATTGCCTCATATTCTTTCTGGGTTATATTGTGGAGTCGTTTTCCTTCACTACTTTCCTTTTGGTGGGCTAACTCTGTTTCACATAGTCTCACAAACATATCCACTAACAGATGGCAAAGTGGTATGAATGTACTGGGGTTTTTAAAAATTGGTCTACTAGTTTCCTTTTGGTTATCTTCTTTCTTTTCATTAATGCCAAAAATATGTTTTAATGTGACGTTTCTTCCAAAGCTTTTAAGGTCAATAAGGACCTCACTTAGGTCAGATTGTATTGATGGTATAAAACTCAGACCCTTTTGTAGTAAATTTTGCCGTTCTTTGTTTAAAGTAAAGTCCGATATATTCACTACTAGTGAATCAGGGTCATACATTAAAGCTTGATTTTCTAGGTCACCTTGCTTTTCTTCCTTTCTCTGCTTATGGATCTTGACATCCTTGTGTTTTTTTGTATTAAAAAAGGGAGATGTTGAAAAATGGGCGCTTGATTCAACCCTTTTTTCAGTATGGCTCCCATGTTGTTCTCATTCATTTGTCCTACAGTAGATGTTCCTTATTCTATTGATCCTTGTTCTTTAGTCACTTTTTCCTTATTAATGGGTGAAGATAATGTCTCTATTCCTTCAGTTTCTCCCTGCATCACACTTCCATTGCTCCTTTTGTCTCCTTTCATGTCTTCATTTCTTGATTTACTTGCTGGTCTAGGTGTCCCATGTAATTCAACTTGTACAACTCGGTTTCTACCTATTTTTGTTACTTGTGCCTTCGTATTTTTTTCAGTGGGGTTATTCTCTCCTTTCATGTCTTGTTTTCGCGTATTCCTGGGCCATTCAAATAAATGGCCTGCCGCAAAGTCTTCAAAATCCCTTTTTAATTTATTTGCTTTTATTCCTTTCAATCTGTTATCATAGGCATCCAATCTATCCTGTAGGTTTTCCAACTTTATTAAATTACTATCAGATAAGTCCATTTGTTCTAATTCCTTTTGCTTATGCTGTATAATCTCAGAGGTCTCAGTCTCTTGTGGTTGGAAGAATTCCATTAGTAGCCTCATATATCGGAAGCTCATCTCAATGTTTATTTCTTGCCATCTAGCAAGTAGTTCAGGGTAAGTGTTCCCGTAGCTAGGCATGCATCTTATTCTTAGGCCCCTTGGTATTACATTGTGGTGGAGGCTGGCTTCCATATGGAAGCACTGCCATTGCAGCTTTTTTAGTTTGTATGCTGCATTTTCCACGTCACTGTAAATACGTTCAAAATTAGTATCTTCTTTGTCTTTGTTTACTTCTATAGTTCATTTAGTTATATCTAAATCTAAAAGTGGATTACTAGTACCAATACACAGAGAGGATGTATTTTTCCTCATTCCTTCATTCATATAGTTATTAACATTCTCCATTTTAAGGTCTCGCTAAGTGAAGTGTTTATTACAGGATACAACAAACGTGAAAATTAAAAATAGAAATAAACACTTCTGAAGGAAGCACACCTTATAAAGCAAAAGTCCAAACAAGTGAAGGCAGCTTCCACCTCCGCGAGTGTGTATACTTGTTCTGTTAAAATTCACAAAACATAACTCCCCTGCTGCAACTGAAATTGTCCTATCCACTGTGAAAGTACCCCACAAGATGGAAGAAGTTACTAATAGCAGGAATAATATATTAAACAAATGTAGTTTGTTGACTCCTCATACCACGTAAAAACTCCTTTATTAAAATGTAAAAAGTAATAAAAAAAACCACGTCCCTGAGTACGAAAATACAAAACACCACGTAAAAAGTCTTGAGCTTTATCAATCCAGGATAAGCGCTTTCAGTTGTTTACCTTCTTCAGATCCTGTAATGATAATTCCTAGATGCATTTTTACACCTCTTCTAGCCAGTAGAGTGCTTTATCTGTTCTACGCAATCAGCTATTAAGAATAACCAATAATTACATTGCTTTTTATCACACCTCCTTTGTACTCTTATCATAACTCAGTATGATGGTAAAGCCTAAGAGACCAATACTTCTCGGAGGTCCTGCTGTTTATCCAGTCATGAAATATGCCTACTTCCTATTAATGCTCTATGGAGATTGAGCCTGAAAGACTAATACCTCTGTTGGTTTAACCAGTCACAGAGTTGGGCAACTTCCTATTTAAACTTCTATCTTTCAGCACGGGTTTGATAGGTACTCTTAAGAGGAGTCCTGGTGGTTGATTGGCTCTCAAATTCATGATCTATTCCATTTCTATTCTTTCTGTTTTATTGAATAAATCACCTCCTTGTATTGTTTCTCTAATTTGTGTAAGCACAATAAAATTAAATAAATGTTCTGGGTTAAAACTTACAACGAACGAGATAAACCAATGAAAACCAATAAAAGCGGGCAAAAAACTGAGCGAGATCCAAGTAGCATTAAAAATTCCAATTTTATCTACTCCCTTAGTTTCACAATTAAATCTGCCATTGATGTTCTGGATTACTTTTTATATGCATGTATAAGGCATTATTTTCTATTTGATTTTTTATGTCCCATAGATGGCGCAAAATATGTTCTTTAAGCATTCTATTCGTTTTGCCAACGTAGAATGCTTGGCAAAAGTTACAATTAGCAATATATACCACATTCGTGCTGGTACAACTCGTTGTCCATAATATGAGTAAAGTATCCTTGTGACTGGATGCTGGAAATTATTAGTTGTATTAATGAAACCACATTCTTTACATTTACAAGTGCCTTTCCCATGTTCTTTCTTGTTCATTTTTCTTCCAGTAACTCCGTTATTATTACATAGCGGACTTCACTACTAATTGACAAGGGATTTGAAAAAATAATGGAGATACATCAGACGAAGGGAGTACCCTGCTATTCTGGAGGACTAAAACCACAAAATAGGAAGAAGAACAGAGAAGGTCCAATAAGATGTGTTTTAACATATGGAACAGATAACAGAGAGATCTGTGAAACAAAAAGAAAATATTGGCCAGTACTAACAGCAGACCCTAAAATTAAGGAAATAGTGGGAGACTTCCCAAGCTTTACATATAGAAATAGGAGAAATTTAAAAAGTCTGCTATGTAATAATGATGGAGTTACTGGAAGAAAAATGAACAAGAAAGAACATGAGAAAGGCACTTATACATGTGATAAATGTAAAGCATGTGGTTTCATTAACACAACTAATAAGTTCCAGCATCCAGTCACAAGGAGAATTTACTCATATTATGGAACGAGTTGTACCAGCAAGAACGTGGTATATATTGCTAATTGTAACTTTTGCCAAGCATTCTACGTTGGCAAAATGAATAGAATGCTTAAAGAACGTATTTTGCGCCATCAACGGGACATAAAAAATCAAATAGAAAATAACGTCTTATACGTGCATATAAAAAGTAATCCAGAACATTTGTTCAATTTTATGGTGCTTACACAAGTTAGAGAAACAATACAAGAAGGCGATTTATTCAATAAAACAGAAAGAATAGAAATGGAATGGATCATGAATTTGAGAGCCAATCAACCGTCAGGACTCAACTTAATAGTACATATCAAACCTGTGCTGAAAGACAGAAGTTTAAATAGGAAGTTGCCTAACTCTGTGATTGGTTAAACCAATAGAGGCATTAGTCTTTCAGACTCAATCTCCGTAGAGCATTAGTAGGAAGTAGGCAGAACCTCAGAGAAGTATTGGCCTCTTAGGCGTGGTGTTTTGTATTTTCGTACTCATGGATGTGGGTTTTTTATTACTTTTTGTTTTAATAAAGGAGTTTTAACATGGTATGAGGAGTCAACAAACTACATTTGTTTAATATATTATTACTGCTATTAGCAACTTCTTCTTCCATCTTGTGGGGTACTTTCACAGTGGATAGGACTATTTCAGTTAAAGCAGAGGAGTTACGTTTTGCGAATTTTAACAGTACAAGAATACACACTTGCAGAGGTGGAAGCTGCTTTCACTTGTTTGGTTTAAAGCCTATCAAGATGTGCGCAATGGCATTAGTATTGGCTACCACCAGGTCCTCAAGTTGGACATGATGGCAGTGGAGTGGCATCTTTGAGCAGTTCACCTCTTCCAGTATCTGAACAACCATTCATCCCCCTCCTTGTTCACTCTGTTTGCACTACCTTAGATTAATCAGTAAGACATCAATGGTTGACCACAGCAAATAGATGGATGGACAATGCATTCCAAGGCAGTGACCAGCTTGTACGACACTGTAAGTGCATCATTCAGTAGGTTTTAGATAAACATATGAGGTGCTGTATGACTGCCCAAAAAAAATAACTGTATGACAATGTACACAGAACATCCCCCCACCAGTCAAGGTGGTTAATCCTTACTGAAGTACACACATACTGTCAGAAGCATCACACTTGCACAGAATTTATCAGCACATATCAATACAGTGACTGTATATCTCAATATACATACAAGTCTAAGTCTTATCTATGTGAGGCAAAAGGCACCTCTGATGTTTGGAGATAACTGGTTTGCAAATGTATATTTATATGGCTGTATCTTTGTACAGAGTACAATTGTTACTGTATATTTTCTGAAGACATCACAGAAGGCTGTACATGCAGCTGTCACCAAGTGCAGTTTGATTAATATTAAAGTAAAGTTAAACCTGGCTCTGTGGTACAAAGGAATGGAGCCCTAAATGTGTCCCAAATGACCTGTGTTTGAATAGCAGCTTTGGCACTGGAGGAGTTAGGCAGAGGGAGTAGAGGTGACATATGACTCAGCCATCTCAGGGTGAAGCGGCAGACCTGCCTGCTGAGGCTAGAGGAGTAGCATGCAGCACTGAGACTGAAAACATGCATTTGCCTCCTGACAAGCTGCTTCAGCAGTAGTCCTCCAATAGGGCGTGGCCTCCTAGAGATGATGTGTATGTAAGAATGCATATCTTCCTGCTAAAATTGGGGGGAGGTATTGCAGAATGTTTGCACAAGTGGGTGCACATGTCATTTACCAAGGGACTTACAAACAAGTCTGTGATGGCTGAGTAAATGATGGCCCCTCTCAGCCAGCTGCAACCTGATGAAGCAGAAGCAAATGAGCAAATTATCTTGAAGAAATTCTTTATTTGCCTTATTTCCTCAGATTCCAACATTTACTTCTTTATGTATTTATTTATTTAGTTTATTTGTTTGCATTTCTTGACCAGGAGCATTCAGGTTAGAGGATCACATTTTCAGCAGAGTCCGAGAAAGAAAAGTTTCAAAAATGTAAAAAAAAAAATCTCACTTTGACATAGTAATTCAAGTTAGCATGAACAAAATAAGGCAAAGTAGAAGAAGTGGCAATACAGATATAAATGCAGTACAAACTGTATTCTAACCAGGGTAATAAAGTTCATGCAGTAACATCACACACACACACACACACACACACACACACACACACACACACACACACACACACACACACACTTAATTCCATTTAAGTTAGTTAATACTGCTAATACAGTATAAATCCTTCAGAAGATTTTCCTGTGATTCCCACTTACTTTAATATTAATGCTGTGAAGGGTTTTGAAAGTAAGAAAATGTTAATTAAAATAAAATATAGGTTCATAGGTTGGTACTAGGCTATCAGCCCTAGGGCCTATACAAGCCTAGCCATAACAATTCCCTGGCTATTTATTCCCACATTATTTACTTTCCTGGACCCCTGTCTAGCAGGGGGACTGACGTGATCCCTGGGGTGAATTTCCTTTCTCCCATCCAATCGTCAAGGTTCCTCTTGAAGAGGTCCAAAGAGGCACTCTGCTTGACATGTATGGGCAATCTATTCCAGAGTCTGGGGAGTCTCTGGGTCAGAAACCTATCCCTCCAGCATGTTTTGTTTATTGTGATGACAAGGTTTAGATCCCTGGAGCGTGTAGCTCTGAGGGATTGGGATTTCTTTAAGTGTAGCATGTCCAACAGCTCTGGGTTTGACATGGCCTTGTATGTTAAGCAGAGATCGCCTCTGAGTAGACGATATGCGACAGAGTATAGCTGGAGTTTTTAAGGCGGTCAGCGTAGGGCATCTGCTTTAGGCCTGTGATTCTTTTAGTGAGGTATTTCTGAGGCCTTTCCAGTTGTTGCAGATGTCTTGAGAGGTACATACCAAATGGGGCGTTGTATTCTATAATGTGTCTAATGAGGGATGAGTACAGTGGGACAATGACCTCCTTTTTTCTGGATGAAAAGCCCTTCGTGATGAGGTGTGCCACATAGAAGGATTTCCTGACTGTTGTGGCGATGTGGTTATCGAAGGTGAGACCACTGTCCCTAAGTCTCTTATCACACTTTCTGTGTTTAGTGTACTGCCACCTATATGGTAATTCATGGATACATGTTTTTTCCCAAAGGGGATAACAATACATTTCTTGGCATTGAGCTTGAGCCCATGGCTCTGGCACCAAGCATCTGTTTCTGTAAGGCCCTTTTGTAGAGTATCCACATCATTTGGGGATTCAATAATGGCTCCCAGTTTGAGGTCATCTACAAACTTTGTTAGCCAGAGTCCCTTAGTGTTGACCTGTACTTCAGAGAAGTAGATGCCAAACAAGAGCGGCCCCAGGACTGAACCCTGAGGTACTCCACTTGTCACTTGTCTGGAGCTGGATTTGGAGTCGGCTATTTTTACAGTGTGGGTTCTATCAGTAAGCCATTTAGCAACCCATTGGGTGACATAGGGATTAATACCCAACTTAGTAAGTTTATCTATGATTCCAGAGTGGGGGATGGTGTCAAAGGCCTTGGCAAGGTCTAGATAGGCTGTGTGGACCACCTTACCCTTGTCCATGGCTCTGGAGACTGATTCAAAGAAGTCAATCAGGTTCAGGAGACAAGATCGGCCCTTTACAAACCCAAACTGGGTGGGGTCCAGTGTTTGAAGGTTGCCAATGTCTTTGTTTATAAGTTCCATGATATATTAGCTCAGTTTCTACAAAATAATTCCCACATAAATTCTAGTATGTTCCAAAAGATATTTTTGTACTAGCAGTTCAGTGGCTCAAAAATAGATACATTCTTTAAGATAATATTACTAGTCCTTGAAAACTCCTTTACTTGTTCCCAAACATAAAGCAGGTAAAAATAAAAACAAAAACTATAGCCGTTCTGCTTAGCCCATCGGATACATTGTTGTAAAAGAAAGATATTCACAGTTATTTTCTTATTTAGAAGAACAAAATGGCAATTATCATGGCTTCTGATTTGACCACGAAGTAAAATGAGCAGTTAATGCTCTGATTAAAATCTATTATCATATTTTGGGAAGACCTGTCTCACATAGATAAGACTTAGACTTGTCCTCTTCCTGGATCATTATAAGCTTTTTTACACAATAAATCATAGCACTTGAGTAAAAAAAGTTAATCTTCTCTTTAACTAAAAAAGTCTTTTGTTTTTTCCCGGATACACATACACACACACCTATTTGCAGGTCTTTAAAATTCACTGGACAGAAGGCGCTCCAGCCAAGAATCGAACTGGAAAACCTCTTGCTGTGAGGTGACAATGCTAACTGCTGGAACACTGCGACTCTTGTTAACATGTTCTTTAACTGAATTGATTTAATAATTTTCTGAATTTGTTTTCCAGAAAGTGAAATCAATATGTGTATTTTCTTTTACTGAAATGATTGTCCTAAGTGGTCCTCCATACTCAGTATTTGCCTTTACTGTTTTCTGTTTATCCCAGTCATGTCCCACTCACTCATACCTTTTGAAACAGATGGCAGGGTGGGAGGGAAAAGAGCTTTTAATGGTAGAATTTTTAACTAAAAAATATTTGGCAGCCCCAGACATACACTGGGATTGCAGGAATAGTGCAAGAGCTGCTGCATGCAATATGGCCGACGAGTGATCCAGGAACAAGCTCCCGGGATGTGCACGAGCACTCCTACACTATTCCTGCACGGACACAGCTCCTGTATGCTAATTACCCCATTTGCAGGTGAAAACCATGCAAATGAGGTGAATTAGTGATCCAGGAAGCAAGCAGGCATCTGTGCAGGAATAGTGTAACCTGCAGAAATGTATTTGGCTACTAACCGAATACATTTCTGCAAAGTACAAAATGGAGGCATGACAGATCCAAAGAAAGCATGTATTCAATGTAGTAGGCATGCCAATGGCCAAATATATGGCCAGTGGCATGGGAAATAGTTTCAAAATTATAAAAAATAACTTTAATTTTTTTGGGCCGATATCGGCCGTTTAAGCATAGGGCAGCGGTGCACAAACAGAATCGGCCCATAAATAAGAAAAAAAGTTGGAAATAAGCTTTTAAACCAAAATCAGCATTCTGCCATAATAGTCAATGGCATGCATAAGACAACAATAATATGGAATAGTGGTTGCTAAGGGGGAAGGTTGAGTGTCAGTTTTGTAACCATGCATTAGCAGTCAGTTTTATGCAAATGAGGTTATTGATACTGAATCACAGATTTCCTCAACCGTGTAGGTGCAGCAACACCATGATACAAGCATAAGAGGTAGATGACCTCATAAGGGGGAGTGTGATGCATGCTGTAAGCTTATTGGAGCTCTGTAGCTCATATTTGCCCTTAGCTAAGCACAGCTAAGGAAGGGGGGTGTATCTGAGGCTGCCTAGCAGTGTTTGCATTGCCTAAATGGGTGTGCGCTCCTCGCACCAGGTTTTAAACAAAAAACAAAACAAAAAAAAAAAACCCCAGGAAATAGCAGCTCTGTTCACATCTGAGCACTGGGTATGCAAAGAGCACCTCGGGGCTTAAACGGGAAGGCAAGGGGAAAAGAAAACAGCAGTAGGATAGCAATCAAGGAGAACTAGCATAGCTGGCAGGTGAAATGTATCAGAATCAGCCAATTACACAGGCAGCAGCCCACCCCAGCACACTACTATAAACTATGCAAACACTTTTCACTCTGTTTTTTCCCACAAACTCTACACCACCGATGTACACAGATGGGGAAATTTTACCTGACAAAATTAACAAAATGATAGGGGCTGCTGTCACTCTCATACATCAATATGTGCAAGAGGCTGAGGGTGGTGAGGATGAGAATGCTAACGACCAACCCACAGTGAGGAGAAGGAGAAGAGTGTACAGACCCAGGGTAACCTACCAGGGGCTACGTAAGCTGCAGATAGTGGAGTGCTATAGGGTGAACAGGGACATCCTACAGCAAATTGTTGAGCTGTGCCGGCCACACCTCACACACAGAACCAACAGAGGGGAACCCATCCCAGTGGGTACCAAGGTATGTGTAGGCTTAAGAATACTAGCCACAGGTACCTTCCAAAGGCCAACTGAGGATATCATGGGGATCACTGGCATCAGCATCCAGGGTACGCCACCAGTTCCTGGATGCCATGTCAGCACATGCCAGTGAGCACATATATTTCCTCAACACCCGTGAGGCATTGACCAGCAATATGCGTCTCTTCTACCAAATAGCAGAACACCCTGAGGTAGTGGGTGCTATAGACTGCATTCACATACACATCAAAGCACCACCCGGTGAGTGGGGTAGGGTCTACATAAACTGCAAGGGCTTCCCCTCCACCAACTTCCAGATTGTGTGTGATGCCCTGGGCATTATAATGAATGTGTGTGCTGGCAGCCCTGGAAGCTATCACAACTCCCACATCTGGCATATGACACAGTTGTACCAGAGATTTGCCAGTGGAAACATTCCATATGGCCACCTAGTGGGGGATGCTGGTTACGCACTGGAACCATGGCTGATGACACCCATCAGAAATGCACACACACCCGAACAAGAACTCCATAATGAGGCACACAAACAAACCAGAATCATAATAGAGCATGTGTTTGGGATGCTCAAGTCACAGTTCTGGTGCCTGGACATATCCGGTGGAGCCTTGCAGTACTCTCCAGCTAAATGTACACAAATTTTCATTGTATGTGCCATGCTACACAATATGATCCTGTGGAAACAGCTGCAGCAGGAACAGCATGGGGCAGGGCCACTCAGCCCCCCACCATTGCCAAGGCCAGCATAGGCACAGAGTGACTCGGAGGAGGAACAACCTGAGCCTGCCCATGTAGGCAAAAGGAGGCATGCCCAGTATGCCCAGGCTTTGGTTAAGAGGCAACACATACCACATACACTGACACAGTACAAATCCAGGGATTGACACCTCTCTCTGACTCGCACATACAGCAAAAGGGATGCCAAGCATGACAATGCCAGTGCTTTACCATGTATAGGGAGTGTACAATGTGCATCTGACATAGTCAGCCCCCCAGCACCATCCTCAACACTGGCACAGCCACAAGGTAAGTCACTCTTCCTATCAGTTGCTGACTGGAGTAGTATGTTCTGCTAGATGTATCTATGGTATGGATGTGAGCATGCAAGGGAATTGGGTGGCTGAATGGGATGGCAGCAGATAGTGGACACCTATATGGGCATTATGAAATCAATGACAAATACTGGTGTCAACAAAGTAAGCAGTACTAGATAAGGTGACAAATCTCACTGCAGCACACGTGGTGGCCAAAATGTGTGTCCATAGGACACATACATGCATGTCAGTGAGGCGCACATACCCAACAATAGCCTCAGCCAGCAGGACAAGTGTAGATGACCACAAAGAAAGGCTGTGCTAAGGCCTCCAATTTATGGCAATGGAGAACAGCCCCCCTCCAGACCTACACAGACAGACTACAACAGGTCAGGCAGTTGTATGTTAGTTCTGAAGGGTAAGAAGTCTGAAACTGAAATGTAGGTTAATAAAACCTAAGATCTGTACTCTACTGATATTCCTCTAGTCTGCATGATAGGTCAAAATACAAAACAAAATGGAAGCCAACAGAGTACCTGAAACACCAGTACAGTCATAGCAAATGTTTACAGTTGTCAGGTGTGCCCCACAATCCTATGTAGAAATGCAACATGTAAGTGTGGGTTTAATAACAGTGGAGCACAGATTACCTGAGCTGACCCAATTTACAGGATAGATTGTTGCATGTGTACAATATGCAGGGCTCTCTGTGTTAGGTTGTTGTGTGTTGTACATCATATGGAAGTAGTCAGCATGTAGGCATGGAAGGTTGTGTCCCAGTGGCCTATGGCCAGTACTGTCAATGACAGAGCCATGTTCTGACAACTGCAGTGCCAACCACAATGCATCCCAGCAAGACCCATTTCAGCAGTCATCCATACTCATTGTTCAGATGTCAATATCTGTCACCATCTGAAAGATGGACATGCCCATGAATGTGGTCCCAGACATACACACAGTACACAGGTGGAAGCACCCTAGACAGAGTACATAAAATTTAACTGTCAGCTGCGCACACCTTTGGAATTGTACATACAGGTTAGCAGCACATTAGTTGTCTGTGTAGTATGGAATACTGGTGTAGTCAATCACTGGCAGACCACAAAAGGCACAGTTATGAAGTAATGAGAGATTGCCTATGTCCCCGCAGAAGGCAGCATAAGGGGAATGTCCCAGGTATATCTGTGAGTCAGCTGCAAGAAGCTTCCATATCACACATGCACTCAGCTCACCCCATCAGCCACAGGTTTATCACAGGTCATATCCCTGCTGTTGGGAATGAGTACAGTATGACCCCCACTTCTGTATGGGAATACCCACAGAATGCAGCATGCTGAAGAGGTGTCCCATGCAGGTGTGTGGCTAGCTGTAAGCAGCACCCTGCTAGCATCCAGAACAATGGATTAATATGGGCAAGAACTATTGCCATTAACACCTCACCCCAGGGGAATCCAGTGGCTTGCAGCCTGGGACTGTAGGAGTGACAGAATGCATTGGCCTGCTACATTGGCCTGCATCACTACCAAATGCCTTACAGTCCTCTGTCAAAGGCCTGTGCCTCACCTGTACTGCCAATGTATATTATCTCATGGAGTCCCAACTAACAACATAACACATTCCACAGAACACAAATGCAAGGCCATGTTGACAAATCCCAGTAACATGCCCACCATGTCCTACTGCATGAACTGTGGACCAACCCCTAAATACCACTGGGATGAAGGGAGAACTATAAGGATACTTCTCAGCTATCACTCGCATAATGTTAGGAAGAGGATGGAATAACAGAATGGGGGTGTAGAAGCATGGACATCATGGAGTGTGTGAAGTCTGAAACTCTGATGTGTGCCCATACTACCCCTGCCTTCATATCCAGTAATGGGTGGCTACAAACCCGCTCGTAAACCACAATGTGAAGGGGAACTGACCAGATGTATGAGCCCTGCCTCTGGGTAACCTGGGTGAATCTGTACAGCTGAGAGGTATGGCCACAGCAGGATATGGCCATTTTGTTATGTTGATAGCTGTACAAGCAGAGGATCCCCAGCCACCACAGTACCAAGGTGCCGGACCATTTACACAGACCCATCAGCAAGTGTCTGCAGCTACCCCTCCAGAATGGCATGAGTGTGCAAGAATATGTAGGCTTCAGACCACAATACTGAATACAGCTTCATTCATCTTGTATTTACCAGGAAATAACTGTGAGAAAATAAGTATATCTGTCATAAATAAGTATATCAGTAGTTGATGATATAATACATCACAGTGTAAAACAGTACATATGTCTGAATATCTCTGCTAACACCAACCATGTAACACAAGCAGTACAGACTCAATAGTTACAGTATCCCACTGTATTTCGCCCATTGTGATGCCATACTGTCAACCTATCTACAGATATCCTGCAGAAACAGGTTGCTAGCTGTAGGTGTAAAACACAAAATCCTGCACTGGACTACAACCTACCTGGAATGGACTCATACATTCACTACAGAAGGTCATACTGGGCATGCTCCAACACTTATAGAAATGAAGCCCATGTCTGACAACAACAGTAGACTATACATATCTGTCAGTCGCATATGTCTGTGCACACACACCACATTGCACACCATTCATGCTTTCCACACACATTTGATAGGAATACTCACACATATCCAAGGCCAACACACTATAATAGGCCAAACATACACACACAGAGATGTGAGGAAGAGAGAGGCAGACAGTGACAAAGAGATTGCCATCATGAGGCCTATCCCACCCACCATGCATCCAATTGGTCAATATCACATGATGTGCCGATGTCAGTCACTGTAGACATTTGCTTTTGGTAGCCCTCAGCCCTATAGTATCTGTGGTGCTTGTGATAACTGTGTAACATGATAGTACAAATCAGTATTCATCTAGCATTTGTATACCCAGTCCTGTCAAATGTAAAGTTGTGTGTGATTGAGTGTTGTGTGTGTTTCCAGAGGAATAGTTTATGGCCCACTCATAAACACTGCACTTCCCATTGCCCATGTTAGCACTCATGCTGATGTCAGTCACCTTGAAATACCTCTTAGGCCAAGGGCTAGCCCTATAAGCGCTGTGGCATATGCCATAAATGCGAAACAATGTAGTAGCAGTAACTACACAGCTATGGGTTTGAATCTCATCTGTGGCAAGTGTTTGTGTGTGTACATATGTATGTGTGTATCCCAAAGATTTTGGCCCCATTTACATTCAGAACACATCTCAGAGCCTGACTTTAACATTCCTGCAGATATCATCCACCTTAGAAGTAAGTACCTGTTGCCAACCCTAAACCATGTCAGGTCAGGGATCTCTCACCCACTACATCACCCAATGCCAGTATTTACAAGGGCTGGTGATGTTCCTCACCTTATAAGTACCTTGGGACAACATCCATCCTATAAGCTTTGTGGCACATGCGATAAATGCAGTACACTGTAGTAACAATACATAGTTAGGTAGGGGTTTGAATCTTAGTACTGGAAAGTGTGTGTGTGTGTGTGTGTGTGTGTGTGTGTGTGTGTGTGTGTGTGTGTGTGTGTGATCAATATCCTGTGTGGAGGTTGCTGTGATTGTGTAATAGGATGCATTGCGACGTGGATTTTGCTAAATTATTATGTTGAGGACCCGGTATATGTCACAATATCCACCTTACAAGGACAACAGATGCACATGCCCTGTATGGACAGATGCCACTAACTCCACTGAATACCTGTATCATGCTGTCAATGTAGGTGCAAGCATGACTTCAGTTCCATAGCCAGGTCTCACCAAATGAGGTCAGGAATGCTAAATCAGAAGATAACAATCTGTCCACACATGCCCCAGAGACCTCAAGTACACTTCCACATGTCACAGAACATGCTTGTGGGACATGTGCACAACCCAGACATTTTCCATGTTATGGAATATAGATCACATACATGGGAAGCAGTGCACATCACTGGCCACCCACCAGAGAGGCTGGTGTAGACAATCCATAGCCCTACATGTGACATTATGGATTGATGAACAATATAGGCAACCCTTGTATTACTCAGAGAACACTCTCTACCCATGTTTCATACACAAATACACTTGGCTAGGCAACAACCACTATATTGGTAGTTCCCTGCATATTGCCTCACAGATAGTAACCATGGTTTGATTGCAGTGGAATACATGCCTGTTGACCACAACAGTGCCACTGACATCAGAAAGTACTGTGATGTGTTACATCTCCTAACTGTGTGCTATCCAGCAAGTAAATGGACATGTCACCTTGTTTCATCCCTACAGTAGGCAAATAAATGCTTACAGTGGTCCTTTTGCTATATTCCCCACTGGACACCTGCAACAACTGTAGAGTCTGCAAATGTAACCCACAAAGGGGTTACATATGCCCTGTATGGACAGACACCACTAACTCTGCTGAATATCTTTATCATGCTGTCACTGTAGGTGCAAGCACGACCTCAGTTCCATAGCCAGGTATCACCAAATGAGGTCAGGAATGCTAAATCAGAAGATAACAATCTGTCCACACAACATGCCTCAGAGACCTCAAGTACACTTCCACACATTACAGAACATGCATGTGGGACATGTGCACAACCCAGACACTGTCCATGTTATGGAATATAGATCACATACATGGGAAGCAAAACCCCTGAGCCACACTGGAGACCATTGTCATGGGGCCTGATCCCAGGGTATTCCCTTTGCCTAGCATTGTACAGCCTTCAGGCCCATTCACCTACTACATACCTGTGAAGCAATGAACCTATGCATCTCAGTACTGGCAAGTGTGTGTGTGTGTGTGTGTGTGTGTGTGTGTGTGTGTGTGTGTGTGTGTGTGTGTGTGTGTGTGTGTGTGTGTGTGTGTGTGTGGAGATTAATGATTTTGACACCATTCACAATCACCACACCTCCCATTGCCCTACTTTAGCATGCCTGCTGATGTCATTCACCTTGAAATAACCCTTTGGCTATGTATCAGCCATATAAGCTCTGTGGCGCTTTTGATAACTGCGTAATACTGCACTGTAGCAAACTAGTTAGGTAAGAGTTCTAATCCTAATCCTGTCAACTGTGATAATGTGTGTGTTTCCCTGAGAGAGTGTGTGTGTGTCTTAGTTGACACCTGCTTTTGTGAACATTCACATGTACTACACTTCCCTTATCCCTCCTTTAGCACTGTTGCTGATGTCACTCACCTTCAAAGATACCTTTGGACAGGTGTCCAACATGTAAGCTCAGTGGCGCGTGCAGTAACTGAGTAACACTGTAATAGCAATACATAGGTTGGGAGGGTGGCCTAATGGTTAAGGTGTTTGCCTTACAAACACAAGGTGCAGGGTTTGAGTCTCACAAGGGATAATTGGCTAGGCTTAAAATGGCTCACAAGGGCAGTTAGCTTAGTACTAACCTATGAACCTATGAATAGTCAGGTAGGGTTTGAAACTCAGTACTGGTGTGTGTTTGTGTGTGTGTCATCAGTATCCTGTGTGAGTGTCAGGGTGATTGTGTAATGACAGGATCCATTGCAGTGTGGGTTTTGCGACATCATTACATTGAAGACCTGTATGTCCCACTGTCCACATTACAAGGGCAACAGTTTTCAAACACTGTAGAGGTTGTTGTAGACAATCCTCAGCCATAAATCTGTACAGCCATGTGCAATTACTATGTGACAGTATGGATTAGTAAACAATATAGGCAACCGTTATACCCAGATACCACTCTCCACCCATGGATCATACACAAACATGCTTGGCTCTTACTCTCTTACTCCCTTCCTTTCTTACTTTGTCTCTGTGTGTGTCTCTCTCTCTCCCTCTCTGGTGGGCATGGAAAAGTACATCTGTTTTGCATAAGTAGCAGCTTGAGTTTTGTAAGTAATGCTCATAATCAGCTGATGGCCTGTGCATGAATTGCAGTCCCCCACTTGCTAATTGCATGTGGAACAGCTGTGGTATCATTCCTATAGCCAACTGCATGGAAACACACTCCTATAACTAAGCACTTCATGTGGGTGTTTGCCCTTTTCCTTCACTGTGAGCAGGACTTCATGTGGCTGTTTGACAAACAGCATCATAGAGGGTGGTTGAAAATACCTCTTACAATATACACTATGGAGACAGGCCAACAAACGGGGGGGGGTGTTCCAGACATGGGGATAGAATGTAAGTATTGCTGTTCTACATTTTAAGTAATGTTGGTTTAACAGGGTTTGTGTGGATATGATTTAAAGTCTGTCACAACAGTGTTATGTGGTTGAGTAAACTCTCACCTGTAGGGCTATCTGCAGACTGGCTAGAGTTTGGAGTCTTACATGTGTTGTGTTACTCACACATTTCCTATCTTTAGAAATGCAGTAGCATACTCTGCAGTCAGTACATGGTGACATCCATGTGAGTTACTGACTTCATATCCATCAGAAGAGATATGTCACAACAAATCTTGTTACACCAGGAAATTTCTCAGTTTATCACAGCAATATGTCAATACTGGCCCTGTGTTTGTGCCTCCATCCCCCAAGTCTGTCACCCTGTGTCCATATGTCATGCAGTAAGAGGTGCATATGTACAGTACATCATTATTTAGTGACATCATACCTGATAATAAGCCAGTGAGATATCAGACTGTTAGACATGTTATGTATAGTAGGCCTTATATTTGAGGACAAAACCTGGATATTCTGTTGTAGTGTGTACACTAGTGAGGTCTGTGTACTTATGGTGATTGTTGACATATTGTGTATTGTGAATATGTTACTTGGCCTGTATACAGACTGTGGTAGATGTCATTGTTCTTGGTCCTGTTCTATCTGATGTTGCATGCTGCTCCAGTTTATGGTACCCTATCAGAGTACATGTTTGTAGGGCCAGACTTACACGTCCCATACTACAGTCAGGCATCAGACTACACTGAGTATTGGCCCAGTATATGTAGGGTTAGTGTGTGAGTGGCACATATGATTATGGTTTTGTTCACACAGTCCATATACTGTAATATTAATTAGGCTTACCATAATGTGACTGTGACTGTGTTCAGATTGGTTGTGGGTGTGCACTTTCACACTGGTGTCTTCTACTCCATGCTGTTACATGCCTGTAGTGCCTGCTATATTTTTAAGTACATGTGTAGTCCCCCATAGGAAACTTGGGTCAGCGTTGTGGCAGTCTGCCTGTAGTTTGCACAGTGCTTTGTGACATGCCTAGCAGCTCAGTGTATTTACCTAGTGTGATTTTATGTCTAGATATTTGTCAGATGTACTGTTGCCTGACTGCCATAACTGATGCGTATTTCTGACAAAGCAGTGGAATGCTGTAAAGATGTATGTCACTAACTAGTGGGAAGTATGTGGGCTTGGGACCTCTGCTCCTTCGGTTAATATGTGTTAGGAAAGCCAGGAGTGTGTGAATGCATCAATTGTGTGAGCTTATCTATTCCAGTATTTTTGTGGTATCCCCATTTACATAGCTGTAAACATCCACTTTGTCAGGCTTGGTCCACACGTCTTGCACTAAGGAGGTCTGTGTATACCTCTGGATTGACCAGATTGTGTCAGACTGTCCATGTTAATTGGTCATATCTCTGCTGTATTCCACAGGATCATTACTGTGATTTGTGTGGTACTTCACTATGATGATCTTATGATGTCTGTCAGTAACTGATGGCATACATGTCAGTATCAGAAGTGACTTCCCACACAACATGTCTGTTAACACAACCCCTGTTACTGTAGCAGCATTCTACATTTATACCTGCAATACTTACATGACACCCCCTTCCACTAAGAGGTTGTGACTACTGGTGCTGAGGTATGACTCCACTACATGTTATGGGCATATGTTTTATATATATATATATATATATATATATATATATATATATATATATATATACACACACACACATATATATATCTATGTACATTATGTATATATATATATATATATATATATATACACACACATATATATATCTATGTACATTATATATATATATACACACACACACACACACACACACACACACACACACACACATATATATATATATATGCACACACACACACACACACACACACACACATATATATATATATATGAATATATATATAAATCAATATACAGATGTACATATATAAATATATATCTGTGTATGCACATGTATACGTATTTCTACATATGTATATATCTATCTATATATATATATATATATATATATATATATATATATATATATATATATATATATATATATATATCCATATCCTTGTTATGTGAAAACATGAGTGTTGTATATACCTTCCCAGATGCATCCCACCATATTTAATTGATATGTGTATATTTAGATATAACAACATACTGATGAAACACTATTTTCACTAACTTGTACTACACAATTGTAGAAGTCAAAGTAGTTGTTCACTACTATTCAGTATGTGTACTGACAGATATACTGGAAAAAACAACAAACATCTTCACAGCTGTAGTGGTTAACTGCTGTGACTATAGCGTGCAAGGTCCTGGGTTTAAGTCATGCAAGAGCTGTTTATTTTGTTGCTAGGCAGAACAAGGACTGTTGGCTACAGAGTGGTTAAGGCGGTTTTGAACAGCTTTAAGTGGGTTTGCATGAAGCTAAGTGGTGCTAACATACAGTTAAATGAAAAGGCGCTTACACTGTGTCAGCTTCGCTTACCACTGTGCAAATCTGCTTAGCATTTACATTTAAGCAATGCTTACTCCTGCTCAGTATAGCTTAACCTTGGTAACCAGTGATCACATTCCAGACTCAGAAAATAACAGGGTAATGACATCTTTAATAAGTGTATTTAATTCCATGTGCATAACATGCTTCTATGTGCTGTCATTACAGTAGCAATGGGTGTGACTACACTGTATGGGACACCTGAGTATATATGGCTAGTACAACAATCTTTTCCATTTGTATGTGTTTCATACATGGGTAGTATCCCAGGTTATATGCAGTCAAACTTGCATGTATTGTATCATTATGTTACTACTGTTAACTAACAGTGCTTTCCCAAGTAACAGTAGATTGCAGATTGTAGCACTGGAACCATACACCCCTACGTGCAAAGCTGGACTCTGAGTACTGGCTATTGTGTTCTTGGTGTGTGAGCTGTGTTTTATTAAGTATTTGCTACTGGATATTGATCTGATATGTGGATATTAAATGTAGACTACTACGTGTATAGGACATGTCATTGAGGGCTGCTGTCCTCTGTACAGATATGCAGATGTCAGGTATCCATCTTGGCTGCTTACAGGCAATCTATGCTTGACTGACACTGACATGTCTGCTCAGCTGTGTTATGAATGCCACAGCTAGGAAACCCCACCCTGTATGCACCACATGCCATGGATACCTCAACTAGACTACCACAGTCAACAGAACATGCTTGGGTACAGGTCTCCAACCCAGACACTGGCCATGTTATATAATATATGTTGCATACATGTCAATTGGAGTACCTCACTGGCCCTCAGCAAGAGACAACCAGATGACTGGATGTTGCATTTAACTGTCACCCTGAGGATCACTCATGTGGCATCAGTTGATAGATGGCCTGCTGACAAATGTCAGGTTCATAGGTTCATAGGTTCATAGGTTCATAGGTTCATACTAGGCTATCTGCCCGAGGGCATTTATAAGCCTAGCCCATTGTTTTGTGGCTTACGCCACCCCTTTAGTATGGGGAACTATACCCATTATTTTGCTGTGCCTCTGTCGAGCAGTGACACTGAGGTAATTCCTGGGGTATATCTGCGATCTCCCATCCATTGGTCAAGATTTCTCTTGAACAAGGCCAGCGAGGTGCTCTGCCTCACATGTACCGGGATTTTGTTCCACAGCATAGGAGTCTTTGGGTGATGAATCTATCCCTCCAGCACGTCCTATTAATAGCCGTGTCGAGGTTTAAGTCTCCTGCCCTTGTGGCTCTGATGGATCTAGATTTTTGAGGTGAAGCATATTCATCAAATCTGGGTTTGACATGGCCTTGTATGTTAGGCAAAGGTCACCTCTGAGCAAGCGGTGGCGACTGAATAGAGCTGGAGTTCTTTCAGTCGGGCAGCATAGGACAGATTTTGAGACCCTTTATCCTTTTGGTGAGGAACTTTTGTGGCCTCTCCAGCTGCTGCAAGTGTCGGGTCAGATACATTCGAATGGGGCATTGTACTCAATCATTGGTCTGATGAGTGATGAGTAAAGGGAGACTATGACCTCTCTTGATCTAGATGAGAATCCCTTCATGATAAGGTGGGCAATGTAGAAGGACTTCCTAACTACTTTAGCTACATGGGTGTCGAATGACAGACTACTATCAACCTGGGTCCCCAGGTCCCTGATAACTTCTTCTGTGCTCAGTGGATTGCCACCTATTTGGTAGCTAGGGGTAACCTTGTTTTCCAAGGGTATGACTATGCATTTTTTGGCATTTAACTTTAGGCCGTGGCTCTGGCACCAGTTATCCGTTTCTGTAAGACACTTCTGAAGGATATCTGTGTCAGATGTGTTTTCTACTATGGCCAGTTTGCAGTCATCTGCAAACTTTGTCAGCCATAACCCTCCTGTGTTTGCTTGTACTTGGAAAAGTAGATGCCAAACAAGAGTGGGCCCAGGACTGAGCCCTGTGGGACACCACTTGTGACAGGCTTTGAGTCTGACATGGCGCCAGCAACTCTGACCCTGTGGGTTCTGTCACTCAGCCAGTTTGCAACCCATCTTGTGATGTATGGGTTAACATTTAAGCTGATGAGTTTTTCAATGATACCCGAGGGGTATTGTATCGAAGGCCTTTGCCAGATCGAGGTAGGCTGTATGGACTGCCTTTCCTCATCAATGGCTTTGGTGACTGTTTCGAAAAAGTCAACCAAGTTTAAAAGGCATGATCTGCCTTTGACAAAGCCAAACTGGGTTGGATCCAAAGTCTGCAAATTCCCTATGTCTTTATTTATGAGGTCCATTATGATCCTCTCCATGGCTTTACAGATAAGGCTTGTCAAGCTAATGGGCCAGTAATTTCCAGGGTCTGTGGAGGCACCGCCTTTGTGAAGTGGGACCACAGTTGCAGTGCGCCACCCTCCTGGTGTATCCAGAGGTAAGACTTTGATTAAACAGCTGTCCTAGCTGTGGGTTTAATTCCTCATTGAGTTCGTGGAGCACACAGCCGGGACACCATCGGGTCCCATGGATGCTGTGTTTTTGCTTTGGAGAGCAGTTCTCACTTGGGCTGGAGATGTTTGGGGGCTGCACTCATTTGGTATAGATATCTCTCCTTTGGGGAGTGGGGAGAAGTTTGCACTGAACCTGTCAGCCAGTATGTTGGCAATGTCTGTAGGATCAGTAATCTTCACATCATTTTGAACTAGTTCTGAGCATATCTGGGAGTTTCCTCCTAGGTTTCTAACATAGCTAAAGAAGGCCTTATGATTGTCTTTTGAGTCTTTAGCTATTTTTCTCAAATTTGCTTTGGATGATTTTATGAGAGCTCTTAGTTTTTACTTATAGTGATCAAGGGTGTCTTACCTTTTAAGGATTTTGCTCTATCTTGTAGTAGCTTCCTCCTTTGTTGTAGAGTTTGTTTATGGCTGGGGTCCACCAGACTGGACGCTTGCCTTTGGTACAAAGAGTCTTTGTTTTGCTTGGGATTGCCTTATCCATGCAGTCCTGCAGGTGCTGGTAGAAGGCGTTTGTAAGTGATTCAGCGGCTTGAGTATTGTTTTCCGCCGGCTCGGGGCCTGAAAGGAGACCACACTAGTCTTTAGAAGTGTGAAGTCGGCTTTTGAGAAGTTCTTTACTGTGGTCTTTTTTATTTCAGGTGGGGTGGGATGAGGACCTCCAGCGAGATTAGTTTGTGATCTGATCTCACCAGTGAGGGGTATACTTCCGGTGTTGAACATTGTGCTCCCATGTTCGTGATGATGAGATCAAGTATGTTATCTCCTCTTGTGGGGATGGTGACTAGTTGTTCCATGGCATTTGAGTTTATGAATTCCAGGAACTTTTGGGCTAGGGTGTTTGGGCTTGAGTAGTGTTCCCAGTCTATATTAGGGTAATTGAAGTCACCTAGTATGATGGTGTTTGGTGATACATTTATCCCTCTAGTGTTTTCAGGAAGGCCATGTGAGTTTCCTGAGTTTGTGAGGGTGGCCTGTAACATGCTACAATTTGCAGAGCAGTCTTGCCTATGGTTAATTGCACCTGGATGGTCTCCGATGCATCGCGTTGCCACCAGTCTTGAGGTGTGGGTGTCCTTGATGAATATGGATACCCCCTCCTTTCTTGGTATTGTCCGGATTTTGGGGCGAACGCATGATATGAGGTAAAACCTGATAGCTGGGGTGCTCTCAGGAGCCTTGAACCAGGTTTCTGTCACAGCACAGACATCGATGTTCTCCATACTGAGAAGGGCCTCGAAAGTGCATTTTGAGATTTAGACTTCTGGCATTGAGCAGCATTACCCTTAGTTTTTTCCTTTTTGTGTTCTAGGGTGGTAGGTTTAGAATTTGAGCCTTGCCTAAAAAGGCACTATGGGGTGGCAAGAGCCTTTGCCAATATCCGAATCCCAGGGTGACAGGTGCAAGCCGTCCCTTGAAGCAGCGTGGCTTGTCCAGCATGTCATCCCAGGCAGACAGATACTGGATCCCCTTTGAATGACACCAGTGTTTAAGCCAATTGTTAAAGCTGATCATCTTATCTCTGTATTGTGGCATCATTCTTGGTGAAGGTAGGATACTGCTCAAGGTCAGGGTCATACCTGCCTGGGCTACATAATCAGAGAGCTCCTCAATGTCTCTTTTCATGTAGTCCAAGGAGGTACGTCTCAGGTCGTTACACCAGCGTGGACAATGACTGAGTCATATTTGTACCTGCTGTTGAGAGACCTGAGTGCTTGCGTTATGTGGCGGATTCTAGCGCCCAGGCAGCTTACTGTGACCTTCTCCTTACTCAGTCTGGTGAGCGGGACATCAGTGTGTCTGACTATGGAGTCACCAATGACTAGTGTGTCTGGAATTGTGTTTGGCCTTAAGGGCTGTGACTGTTTGACACTCTGACTGTGAGGTCTATGTGTTGGTGTTGTGTTCTGAGGTGGTGGTTGTTTGGGTGTCTGCTTTGGTGGCCTCTGCTGTTTTGGTAGATTTTTGATCAGAGCCTCCAGTATGTCTTTGTGTGTTTATGTGTATGATTTGAGGTTGTAATGGTACTATGTGAGACTGGGTCTATAGTGTGTGTGGTAACCTTCTCCTCCTGACTGGTCTTGCCAGTCCTATGTTGAGAGAGCTCAGCCTCCAGTTTGGCCGTATAGTTGCATCTCTCGCATGTATTTGTGTTTTGTGGGAGGAGGAGGGTTGTCTGTGTACATGAGGCAATTGAAACATTGCCTCAATATTCCCAGGTTCACCAGCTGAGCAGGAGAGGACACTAGCAACTGATCCCTCGACATGCTAGAAGGGTAGACAAAACTTTAAAAAAAGATTCGGGACGTGGGTGACCGAGAAATGGGGTTGCCTTTTGGGGTACTATCTATGACAAGAGTGCCGTATCAAGGTAATAAGTACTGTAGGAGCAAGTGCTAGGTTTAATAGATAGAGAATAGTCTACTTGGAGTCAAGTAGAGTTGATCTTTTAGTTATAGGATACGCTGATTTGATCAGTAGTATAGTTCGAGGAAGGTAGTTTAAAGGGAAAATTTGAAGAGTGGACTTTAGGTAGCCTGAATAGTTTAAACCTGCTTAACCGGGCGCCCTAGTGTGCAACAGTGGCAGCTCAGCTAAATCGCTCTAAATCGCTAACGCTTAGCGTTTTATACCAGGGGCTGGAAAAGCTAGAAACTGGCCCAAACGACCAATAAACTACTAGTTACTGGCTGAAACCTCACAAAACTGGACAAAGGCAGCTCAATGCTTCCCACTCCCACTGGTAAGCAAGGTAGCTTCCCTTCCCAAATAAGGCAAGGAAACAGTACACAGGAACTACAACCAAAGCCCAGGAATCAGCAACTCTGAAACTGGACTAAACTAGTAAAGCAGGAAAGCAAGGTAGCTTCCTTCCCCAAATAAGGCAAGGAAACAGTACACAGGAACTACAACCAAAGCCCAGGAATCAGCAACTCTGAAACTGGACTAAACTAGTAAAGCAGGAAAAACAAGAGATATTTTTTCTTTTTTTTTCACAAAACAGGCAGAAACAGGTACAGCAAACACTTATAAATGCTATGAATCAGCTACTACAGCTTACACAGAAGAATTTGCTACAAATACAGTCAAATAGTAACAAACAAGGATTCCAAGTGCAATATTAAGTTAAATGCAGTAAAAACAGCTTCAATGTAACAGAAAGGCAGGCGAAATACAGTTGCTAGGTATTCAGATGTGGAAAGCAACAAAAAATATACTTAGTATCAAGAAAAGTCGCTTATTCAGCTCTCTGCAGCCTGGATTACTTACATGATACCACTGTACACACATCCCCTACTCTTCTCATCTTTCCATGGACAGTATCATGGTACACACCTAGGAACACCAGCACCTATGGATCCCAGTACTGACAAACATGTCAGTGTGCATTACTGAGAATAACAGTGTCTCTGTGTTTGTAAACTTGTAGTTGATAATACCCTGAGGGCCTTCTCAGCCACTACACCCCCCCATTGCCATAGTTAGAAATGGCTGCTGTTGTAATGAACATTAAATGTACCTTGTTACACTCTTCACCCTATGGGCTACCAGGAGTTTGCAGTACCAGCACAACACTGTTGTACAAATGGATAGATAAGCATGGGTTACCCTCTGAGTCATGGCAAGTGTGTGTATGTGTGCAAGTGTATATATTTGTAGGATACAGCATTCTGAGGCCACATTCTCCAAATACAATACACCTTGCTATACAGTATAAGGGATAGTGATGTTGCTGACTTTAGGAGAGCCATGACAAACCATCACCCTACTATCCCTGTGGCATGTGCAATAAATGCATATCCCTGTAGTAGCACTGATGAGATAGACAATGGGGTTGTATTGCAGTCCTGGTCAATGTGTGATTGTGGTTATGTCAGAGTATTATCATGGGTTTCAATATGAGTAAAATATCCAATGTGGGGTGTGGGTGCTGGGTATACTATCGTTACACCATGGTACCCTCAGTACATGTCCCAGGGTCCACTGTATGAGGACCATTGTCACCATCAACCGTACAGGTAACTGATTATACTATCCACCCCAATGATGCATGTGCTGTGTGCAAATTATCTGTAACAGCATGGACTCACTGACAAGGTAGTTAGCACTGATAAACCCATGTCTCTCAGATGTGTCTATGACTGTTATGTATTTGTCAATGTGTATATGACAGTATGTCATACTATGTATTGTTCATTAACACCTAGTACATCCCCCATTACCATACTGTACAAGGCCTGGTGATGTTCTAAACTTAACAAGAAACTCGGGACACACCTCATCCTAAAAGCTGTGTGGTGTGTGCAATTAAGGCCAAACACATTAGTAGCAATAAGTACCTATGTAGAGGTTCTACTCTGCCAAGTACGTGTGTGTGTATGTGAAGGGATCTACTTCAGTTTGCAGAAAATAGATGTCCCAGGAGGTCATCTGTCTGAGAACTGACTGGCAAATCCTAACATTTCAAAGGAATCATCTTGTGGAAATTCATTCCATCAAAACTAGTAGTAGATGTGTAAATGCAATCTTCCCCAGTGTATAGCTGCATAGCGATACTGGAGTTTGGTATATATAGTTGGATGTGGATGTTGTGGGCACAGCCACCCTCATTGGGGTTATTGTTGTGTGTATCCCCCCGCTTAGTCTGCTGTAGTACTGTACAGTTTATGTTAACAGGTTAAGTAGTTGTCAATCACACTATGTGCGGTTCTATGCCACCCCACACCCTCCAAAGTGGAGGGCTGTGCCACACACACCAGCACACCTATGTTTACCAACTCCAGGATAGCACTACATTGGGGAAGAGGACATATACACTTCCAGTACCATCGTCAATGACATTAAACTAGCAGACTGATTATTTACTGATGTGATGTTTTGCCTATTTTGTCTTGGTGGAATTACATAGGCTAAAATGGGTTCACTGCAAAATTAAGTACATCCATGTGTACAGTATTCTCTGTGTATTGCATCAACACCAAAACCTGTGTGTGTGTGTGTGTGTGTGTGTGTGTGTGTGTGTGTGTGTGTGTGTGTTATATACACAAACATGTGGTGTGTGCCACCCAGTACACTTACCATTGTCCACTGTAGTAGGGCTGCTGACATCAGCCACCATGCACTCACTTGTATACACCCCTCAGACCTATCAGCCATGTGGCACATGCAGTAACTGTTATTACAGACCTGTTACTTGTGTTCAGCTGTACCCAGGACATGACACAGTCAATGTGTCACCACAGTGCCATACCCCTTGTAGGAAACAACAGCAGACCAACATCCTGCTGACACATAGACACCTACAACACAAACTGAATACATTATGGAGACCACAATCAGTCAGTGTTAATAACAGCTATAATGCACCATGGCTGGACAGCTACACATCCTGACATGTAAGCATTAAACTTTCCAGCTGAAAACATGTTACACAGCATTACATTGCTACACCTTAGTACATTCACCCTGTGCATCAGAACCATATTAGCCTGTCCCTGCATTGATGGTATGGATGACAGGGATGTGGCACAGGTATTATCATATGCACAGGGTGTATTGTGGGTTTGCCAGAGACCTGGGCTGAGCCATTTGGTTGAAATAATGTGTGTGTGTTAGGGGGTTTCGTTATCAATTGGGCTTCGCAGATGTGGCGTGTGTAGGTATGAAGGTGCACTAGCTGTGTTGGTGATGTGTGTGTGTGTGTGTGTGTGTGTGTGTGTGTGTGTGTGTGTGTGTGTGTGTGTATGTATGTGTATGCACACAGTTCTGCCATGTTGCTGCCCTATACAGGGGTTTGTTAGACAGCTGCAGACCGTACATGGCAGGGTGTGCAGTTCACCATCTCTGGCTACAGACATGAGAACTGTGCCTGCCAGGGCACTACCAGGTACAAGCCCAGATATGGTACTCCCCCCTGATGATGACAAATGTCAGCTGGATCATGCACGTGGCATGCTGTGTTGTGGTATGGACAGCACTCCCCCTGCAGTGTTGGTGCTGGTACTGCCACTACGGGAGCGACTGTGACTTGCTGCACGTCCACATAGACCTCCACCTGTTGGTGTTGCTGACCTACGTCCATGTGGCTGTCACCCTACTCCCACCATATACTCTAACACAGACATTGCACGGTCGAGTATTCCCACTATCTCACCCAACTATCTATCCAGGACCTCTGCAAAATAATGGTGGGCACCTGGAAGAGCACTCATGTTGTCATGTACAGCAGAATGAGTAGCCCTCTGGAGCCTCAGACTCTGTCTGGTATAACATTCCATACGTGCCTGTGCCTCCATGATGGCCCGAAATATGTGTCTGGTTACACCTGCTGTGGCACTTCTGCCAGAGGCATGATGGCCAGCAGCCCTCCTACGAGCACCCCTGTACATCTGCCTGTTTGGTACCTCGCCGGTCATCTGGCTGTGACTGCTGTGTACAGACACACTTGACATAGTCACCACACTGTCCTGTCCCATGCCACCACCTACCAACTGTCCCTCATTTGTGGCCACTGGTGATGGGGTATGTATAGTCAATGTGACTGTGTGCGGGGATGGGGTGGATAACAGTGGGATGTCAACCGATGGCACAGCTTCAGTCTCTGGCAACCCCGCCTGTGCCTCACCATACCTATCATCACTGACAGAGTCTGTATGGACACTAACATCAGTTTGCCTGCAGGAGGGACCCTGACCCACCTCGCCACCTGTGAGGGGAAAACAAAAAACATAATTTAAGACGTGTACATCACTGCTTACCTCTACACACACACACACACACACACACACACACACACACACACACACACACACTTACAGGTGAGGTGGCACAAAGATATTACACAGACCTCTCAATACACAGCTGTCAACATGCATTACATATCGCACTCGGCAGCATGCACTGCAGCTATATTCAATTCCTGTTACCAACATTATACATCTCTGTGATGCATGAGTTGTGTTAGTAGGTGATGCCCCTTCCTGTGGAACTCACTGCACCCATGTACACAGTATTGCTGTGCACCTGTTTAGCACCCTGGCATGTACTGTGCACCATACCTCGTGAGTGTACGTGCCAATGCTGAATGTGTATATGTGTGGCAGTTATGTTTGCTCTATTGCTCACAGCCTCTATGTGTTTGTCTGACACATACCTGGGATGATATGAGGACAGATGTCAATAGTGAATGCCTTACCACTGATTTGCAGATCTCATCATCAGCAGTGCATGTATAAGCAATAAAATCCAATTACACTGACAGCCTTCAAAGCTTACTGTGGCTATGAGGAGTGTACACACCCTTAATGGCATGCCACCCTTTTCCCTGATATGCAATGGGGCCACAATACTGCATATGTTAGCATTACACGCACCTGATATGTGACATATGATCTGTGCAATCAAATGCAGTATCAAACAAATGTGTTAGTTGTGCAGATGCTGATTGAGATACATACAATATGTGGGTTGCATAACTGTGCACACCCTTAACATGATGGTTTGTTGCAGCACCTGTTAAGTGAACTACAGCAGTCACTATTTCTGAAAGGGGTATACTAGCATGACCCATCTTCACTTGCCATTATTTGGTCACTCCAGCTACAAATGTCCCCCAACTCTGCCAGATTGCAAGGTCAGCTCATGTGCACAGCCCTTGGAGGTCACACAGTGCCTTCACTATTGCTGTGGAGTCAGGGTTATGTCTGGCACAATTCATGACCTTGACTATGTTCAGATACAGACATTCTTAGTGAGCTTTGGATGTATGCTTCAGTTCACTGTTGTGTTTCAGGATGACACCCCTCCCCATCCTCAGCCTTTTTGTAGATGCTTGACAACTATGGGCCACATATGAGTGTCATTTTGCAGTGTCCCAAATTCAGAACACCATGTCTACCGGCCTAGTTCCTGCTAATGAAAATCAAACCTAAAAGTGTACACTGGCACCAGCAAGGTACAGATGGGGATGGTGGGCCTGAGATGGAGTGAGGTGTTGCTTGTGCAGAACAGGTATCTTTAATAATACTGTCTGTAGGTTTCAGCTTTGGTCTTGGTACACCATTATGGATTGCAACACATGCCTTTGGGAGACGTGATGTTATGCATATGCTACCTGTAGAGAGTCCTGGATGATGGTTCCTGTGGGACAACTCTTCCATCTGATTACCATAACATACAGGCCACACTTATGCAGAGTCCAGACAACTGTCGACCCAGGTACTCCTCAGCCAGATCTTGCTAGACATTCCTGCAAGTCCCTCAGTGTTGCTGCATGTTTCTGGGCAGCCTCCATGACCAGTTTGCAACATGTGTTGTCATCTGTCTTGGATGGACATCTGTTTACTTTCTACATTAATGTTGCCCCATACTTCATAGTCACATACATGATTGCCTGCACTGTTTGCCATGGTATATGTAATGGTGAGGTAAGGCTACATCTCCCACTACTGAGTGCTACCTTTTGGATATGGGATCCATTCCATGGTTTGTAAGATGTGTGCAAGCCATGGCTGCCTCTGTTGCAGGTGAGTGGGCAAATGTCATGGACATACTTCTTGGACAGCAGACCATTACTTGGTGTGACATTGAGAACCTGTACTTGATGGAAGGTGCTTACTCAAGAAGAGTGAATGCTGTCAGTACCTCAAAAGCTGCTTCTACAGTATGTTATTTGGAGTGTGTGCACACATATGCTTCCAGTCTTTGTTAAGGTATCTATTCCCATATTTGTTGTCCTAACATAGGATTCCATATTACACATTTATTGCTCATGTTAGGATCACATTACAGGCTGTAAAAGTTGTGAAATGTGGTATTGTGATATGGCATTATGTAAATCTGTAACAGTTGTCAGTGTAATAATGGTATATGCACTGTTATAGCCACTGTATAAGGGTAATGTTTCAGACATGTCCCTACTGTAGGCCATTTGTCCCACCATTATGTTCATCTCTGTCCACACATTTTGCACTGACAGGTTGTTAGTTATACTGCAGGACTCTTACATACCCTTCAGATATGCCGCCATGGTGACCACTGTGATGCAGTGCAGTTAACAGCAACAAAAAGTGAACATGTACAGCATGCATTATGGGTAGGTGTATTAAATGTGTGCGTGGCAAGTACTGTGGCCATAACATGGCTGGTGTATTGGCAAACCTGAACAAAAAAAACTCCATACTCACCAGCTACAGACTGCTGCCCCAGAGGTATACCAGAGGAATCTACATAGTTGTGTGAGAGATGAAATGTCAGTAGCCACACCTGTGGCATTGGTACAGGGTGGGAGCAGAATTTCAGTACATCAACAGTACATACCCACAATACTAGAGATTACGCACATCTGTTCATTACTACACTGCAGCAACAGACTATGTTATCTGACATGTGCATGAAGATACTTTACAGATGAAGATGGATAAGCAACAGTGGTCTACTAATGTGCCCTGGTGCCTTACCTGCACACTCCTCATCCATTGTGTGGGTAGCACCCACCTCTACAATGCTATCATCAAGTTCTTGGCTTGGCTGGTGGGCGGGTGCCCCAAGCCTGGCAAAGAGCTCCTCAGCATGTGTCAGTGGGGGCTGGATGCCATGACCCCCACCTGTGGCTAGCTGGTCCCTCCTAACTGCAGCAGCACGCTGATGGGCATGGCGGATGAGGTCAGTGCAACAATGTCGCACCTGGTCATAAGTGAGGTTATGCAGGCTAACATCATTTACCCTGTGGACAAGCTCATTCCACAGGGCAGTCCTCTCCTGTAGATCATGGGCCACACACCCAAAGAGGGTTCTGTGGTGATGCACCAGGTAGGTGATTATTATTTAATTCTCCTGTGGAGTATAAGCAGGGAGGCACTCCTGTGACATGGTGCCCGGAAGACATAAACAGGAAAGAAAAGTCTGAGGACTTCATACTGCAAGGATATAATAGTTGTTAATTGACATCTCTCTCACCCCCTCCCACCATATCTGCAACAATAATTTGAACACACAAATCAATGGGTATATTTACAGCAAACCTACTGTTGGGACATATATCCTATTGTGCAACAAATATTGAAATGTGTTTCTATTCATGTCCCATGTTGAAACACTATAATTGGTGGTCTGTTGCTAACAGTGTAACCTGCATGCCATTGTAATGGCCAATGTGGTTCCATATATGCTTGTGTTCTTTTTGCAATGCAACTGTTCCAAATCTGGTGTTTTGGGTTAATGGGAATATCTATGCATGCTGTTATAACTAATCCTGGATTGTGTTGACTATTACAACCCACATATGTTCTAAAACTGCAACACAATAGCATGTTTATGAAGGCTTTTCCCAGCAGAACCACCTCTCCCACCTCATCTGGCCATGGCACCAGGCCACAGCACATCTGGGACCCAACCTGGGACCTCCTCATCTGCTGGTCCTGCACTACCTTCAGGTGGAACCACCTCAGGGAATGGTGCTCGTCCCCCCCCCGGGGAGGGTGCACAGACAGGATCCTATCACCTAAAGTCAGGTCTAGGGTCTGGTGCATAGGGAGCTTCGCAGA